>NC_047107.1:10736289-10868789 GCF_902500255.1 Thalassophryne amazonica | reverse complement strand
TTGCCTTACAATATAAAGCGCCTTGGGGCAACTGTTTGTTGTGATTTGGCGCTATATAAAAAAAAAATTGAATGATTGATTGATTGATTGTGTGGGGGTGTACCCAGCAGTGTGCCTACAAACAAATCAAGTTTGTTTATTACATTGATATTTAACTTCAACTAAAAATTATCTTAAGTTCAGTTTTTGTTGTATTAGAGAAATTGGAGCATGTGAACTGTTTTGTTTACCCACTGGGCTGCACGGTGGCTTAGTGGTTAGCACTGCTGCCTCACAGCAAGAAGGATGTGGGATCACCTCCCGCCTGGGCCTTTCTGTGTGGAGTTTGCATGTTCTCCCCGTGTTTGTTTGTGTTTCCTCTGGGTTCTTCCCACATCCCAAAGACATGCATGTTAGGTGAATTGGAAACTTTAAATTGACCATTTGTCTGTCTGTATGTGGCCCTGCAGCAGACTGGTGCACTGTCCAGGGTGTACCCCGCCTCATGCTCTATGACCGCTGGGATAGGCTCAGATGGAGAGATTATCTGGCGGTTGCATGTTTGTTTACCATTTTGTCCATTTGTTAGCATACCAGTGGACATCCAGTAGACATCAGCTTCATTCATGCATTATCTTCTGTTTGCATCCGGAGGCGCTGTGCACACAACATTTGCTGGTTGTCCACTCATTCTATCAGAGCCCCAAATCCACAGCTCCAAATCCACCCACGGACCAGGAGACTTTTGCCACTGGACATATGATTTCAGGAGATTTTTGCCACTGGACAAATGATTTCAATCGGTTACTAATCAGTCACAGTGAGACTACACCTTTATGCTGCGTTTACACATAATGACGACAAGTCACGAATGCCACGAAGTACACATTCTTGTCCGCTGATCACGAATGTGATGATTCAGGGCAGAGGCGTCAGGTGTCCTCAGGAACTGTTGTAACCTGTTACCACATGTTACGATTAATGGCACGTGTTGCTGGAGAATTATCAGGAACCATTACGCACGGTCAAGAATAGTGTCTCGCGTTGCGCGCTATTGCACATAACAGCGCATCATTAAGTTCTGTCACGTTGTGAACAAGGTGAATTGTCTCTACACACACACCCATATTCATCCAACTGAATTCAGATCGCTCCAGTTTTTCAGAAGAACTTTGTGACTGCATGCATAGTTGGGCTGTGTGCCATGGAGTGGTGCAGAGAGGAGGAGGAGGACAGAGCCAGATGTGTGGTTTCATGCATCATGCCTCTCGCATGTTTTCCAAAACATCAGGCACATGCAGCATGTGGAACACCTGCAGGAGCGCGCTGAAGAGCACTGAAATTAGACTTTTAGCTGACATGGTGTCAGCAATCAAACTGAATGTGGTACAGCAGGGTTTAATTGTGCGCGTGCTTCTTCCTCCACCGGACTGGAGGAGGTGCAGAGATGTCTGGCTGCACATGAGTCTCCTCTCGCTTCTCTGGTTCCTCTGGGTCAGACTCGTTCTCCCGCTCTTCGGTTACAACAGCAGGTGGATCACCTGCAGGAGCGTCCTGAGGAGCTTCAGCAGGAACTGTGGAACGACACTTGGCTGACTTCGCGTCACTGTTCCTCTTCGGCATCCTGCATCAAACTGAATGCTGTGGAGCCGAGTTTAATTGTGCACACGTGACAGCAAAGTGATTCGTCATGGCGCACAGTGAAATGTGACGCCGTGTTACAAGTCGTGTCAAAACTTGACAGTTTCCGTGTCACTTCGTAATAACGCGTGACAGTTTGGGCTCCAAGAACCATCACAGGAACCACTACGAACATTGTCACGTTCTATTAAGGATCACTACTCATCAAGTTGGATCAACACGCTCAGTTGCGACCTCCATGACGTGAGAAGAAAGGAGGGTGGTGTGTGACATTCGTGGAAGATTTTTTGACAGGCAAAAACATGCTCCACGAATATCAAGAATATCACGCACCAACACGCACTATTAAGAAACCTATTCAGATGCGTTGTCACATTAAGAATGTCAGGAATGTGTCACAAATGACAGAAAAATGACATTCGTAACATGTCTTGCTCATGTGTAAACGCACCTTTAGACTGAGAGACTGGAGTTTCCAGAGAAAACCCTTGCAGACATGGGAAGAACATTCAGACTCCAAAAGAAAGGTCTTGGGTCATGTTAGAACCCACAACCTTGAATGAATGAATGAAATCTTTATTTCAAACATGTAAATAGATTAAAAAGTAGTAAACAAAATTCCAGTACATACAGTGAAGTAAGAACCTGCTCTTTGCAGCACTGAGTTCACATGTTGAAAAGGATTGGGCTGAAGTAATACACTTATATTGTCCCACCAGGTCTCCATCACATCCGACTTCCTAAATAATAAGAATGTAAAAAAAAAAAAAGTGGGAGAAGAAAACAAAAAACACAATAGAATATACGATAAACCAAAAAAAGGCATATAATTAGTGATAATAAATACATTTAAAATAAATAAACTTAAAATAAACTCTATAAAAATAATGAATGGAACAGGTGCATCATGCTTAGACGTCCCTTTAACTCATTCTAACTCTTCCAACGTTTGACCTCAAAAACCAAAATACAAAAACTTTTCATAGCCATCCACAGCCTTCTGTATTTAAAATGATGTGAACCCGTCAAACCCGAACCCCTCTCTCCTACCGTGAACATTTTTTGAACCTTCTTTTTATGAAATGGTAAATCAAATCGAGCACACAGCATCATACAGAAAACAAGAACTGATGTCTGACTTTGTTTCCTGTAATAACATGCCGGACTTTGTTCCATGTTGATTATTCTGTGATCTCTGTGAGAAGAATAAGATCTGTGGAATGCGGCTCTTTAGCTCATGGCTCCAGTGGGTGGCAAAATCAACTCCTTCCCAAACCAAATCAACTGAGGGGCTGGACTGTGCTGTCCAGGAGGTTTGAGATGATCTCTCCTCACAGGATTTTCCTGTAGATGTGCACAGACAGTTGGCATTCTAAACACACGTACATGTGGCACAAGCCGCGGTGTGGTGGTTCACAGCTGTGGGCAGATTGTTCCGGTGAGTGTTGGTGATGCCTGCTGGTCTCTGACATCTGCTTTATCATTTCCTTTTAACTCTGAACAGCAGAGAGGGATTAGAGTTTTGGCTGGCCTTGGTTCTGGGTGTGTGTGTGTGTGTGTGTGTGTGTGTGTGTGTGTGTGTGTGTGTGTGTGTGTGTGTGTGTGTGTGTGTGTGTGTGTGTGTGTGTGTGTGTGTGTGTGTAGATCACCACACTGTTCGGGACCTTTGGTGGGATTTTCATGGGTTGTGGCCAACCAGTTAAGTGAACTGGTTTCCTCTCAGTTCAACCCCCCATTCTCCATGTAATGTGGAGTTACATCAGAAAGGACATTCAGTCTGACAATTGTGCCAAGTCAACATGCAGATCCACCTTGGATCTGTTGTAGTCACCCCACTTACTTGACTGAGGTTTTCATTTATTTTTATGTTTATGTTTCAGTCTTTAATTTTCTCTTGTCGTATTATTGCCACTGTTTTTGTTTTCTGTTCATCATTTATTTTTTGTTTGGTTTTTGTGGTCAGTGGTTTTGTTTTCTGTTTATTATGTATTTTCTGTTGATCATACCTTAGTCATGTCTTTCTATTTATTATACTTAGTCATGTGGTTTATTCAGTTGTAGTTTCTGTCCAGCTATTGTTTTTCCTTTGTGTATTCTTTAGTCGTATTTTCTATTATCTCTTTTGCCACTTGTGAGTTCCACTCTTGTTTAGTTTTAACCTTTATTTTCATGTTGGTCTTTTTCGGTTCTTATATTTTGTTTCTGGTTAATTCCTTGTTCGGGTATGTTAGGTCTTCTTTATCTTTTCTTATGTATGAGGCCTTAAGTTTTGTTTGTCCTTGGTTTTGATGCTTTATTTTGATCACTGTGATTTTAGGATTATCTCTTGTCAGGTCCTGTTTACTTTGCATTTGTGTCACTGCACAATCTTGTACCTGCTTCCCTCATCTTTGTTTCATCTGGCCAGACCTCCTTCCTGAATGTTCTCCACACCTGTGTCTTGTTATCACCTCCCTTATTTAAGCAGCTTCAGTTCACCACTTTCCCGCCAGTTTGTCTTACTCTTTGTCATCTTTCTAGCCCTGCTTTGCCTTGGTTTGATTGCCTGTCTGTGTTTTGTGACCCTGCTTGTTTTTGACCTTGCTTCTGTCTTTGGCCTTGAACTACACCTCACCGTGTACCAGGACTCTGTTTTTGACCTCGCCACAGTCTCAGCCTCTGATATCTGCCACGCCGTGCTCCTGAACCCTGCCTGTCTTTGGACTATGCCTGTGCACCACATCTGTCTGTATCTCCACCATGCTGACTGTTTTACTGTGTATCGAACCTTGTGCCAATTTACCACATAAACTATTTTTTAATAACTTAGCACCTTTGTCTGTCAGTCTGCATTTGCTTCCTACCACCTTCTGTGCCACGCTGGCTCGAATCATGACATTATCAAAGTCAGGCTTCCTGAGTTTGGAGGGCTGGGATCAGAACAGGATGTGATTAAAAATTGGCACCTACTGCACACCATGTGTTTGTTCTTGAGTGAAATCCCAAATGAACTTGTCACTGTTGTTTAAATTCATGATGCACACAGTCTGATAGTGTCACAACATCCATAAATGGCAGAGCATAGACACGACAGGACGCATGAAACTCATAATGTGGAGCGATAGTTGGTCCTGCAGGAGGGAAACCGGTAGCATGTTTTACAGAGTAAGGAGAGTATTGGAACACAAAGGAGCAGCTTGAAGTACCTCACAACCTGCTGATGGGATATTTAGAATCCTGGATGGACATGAATTGATACACTCAACATGCTGGAGGATTCCATCTTCCTGCTGGAGACCTAAAGCCCCGGTCACACGGCACTAACGAAGGACACTGAGCCCAAACGAAACAAGAAAACTGGACTTCGTTTAACCGTTGTCCACTTCGGCACTTCGGCAGAATTTTCAAACTGCTGAAAAATGTCAACGAATCCCAACGACAACTTCAATTCATCCATATTTGCTTTCTGTCGTAACGGTTCCTCATTGTTTGCATAGTTCCCGTACCCTCAGCGTTCCGTTTGATTGTCGTCCAACTTTGCCCAGCCTCTGAAGTCTGACGTCTTGCATGAACTCTGATGATATCTGAATGGATCAATAACTAAAGATCTGATGAGCTGAAAGTGACTCGTCCACGTGTGAGATGAAAAGCAACACTTTTATACAGAAACAATAGCGGCAAGAATGTTTGATCAACTACTTTAACTATTTATGCACGTAGCAGCCGTCTCTGGCTCCAGCGTGCATGTGCGCGCACACGTTGTTGTAGTGAAGACAGACCTTGCAGCTGCAGGTGCTGTGGAGAGCGCAGACTGGCTGCAGACTTGATCACAGGCTGGACCTCAGTCTGATATTCGCTGTCAAGTCACGTCATCAAGAATGTTTTGTTTTGATTTTTGTTTAAGGTCTCAGGTCATGTTAGAATCCACAACCTTGAATGACTGAATAAATGAATGAAATCTTGATGATTGAAATGATTAAAAAGTAGTAAAAAAAATTCCAACACATACAGTGAAGGTCGCTGTTTGCTTCATTTTTCTTTTGTTAGTTTTGGTTTTGTTTTGGTCTTTTATGCGCTCTGCACTCATAGGTGTTTCAGTGATGGGCTCCTTCATCCACGTTTTCTCAATGATTTGTGGCTTTGTGACTTTTTTCCTTCGCTCAGCCAACGCTGTGTGCCGTCTGACCTTCTGCTTCCCTTCACTGATGTCTGTGTCTCATGAGGCTGCTTTACTCCCGTGTGTGTGAATTTTTGGGTGCACTCGTTTGTTGAGGGGGCTCTCCTGCAGCCATCTGCATCAGACTCTTAAAGCACTTTACAATGATGCCTCACATTCACCCATTCACACAAACATACTCACACACCGATGTCAGGGTGCTGCCATACAAGGCGCTGACTACACACCAGGAGCAACTCGGGGATTAAGGACCTTCCCCAAGGGCCCTTAGTGATTTTCCGGTCAGGCTGGGGTTTGAACTGAGGATCCTTTGCTGGCGGGGAGTCCTGGTCCTGTGCCTGTACATGTTGTTTCTCACATGGGTGCTCTGGGCTCTTAGGTGCTGGCTGTGGCTGTGCGCCCCATGTGGTCATGGTGTGGGTGCATCTTGGTTTTGGGGCTTGAACTGCAGGCGTACAATCATTCACATGATTCACACACCTGTTTTCTTTTTTATCTTTCACACTTTGCCTGTGGATTCTCAGTTGTCCAACCTGTCTGGAGATATAGTAATCTCAGCGGTTGAGTCAAGGTCAGTGGTCAGAGCGAGTGGTCATACACACATGAACATTCATGTAACTCACGACCTCACATATCCAACTCTCTGATCACCCGCCTGATGTCCTGTCTGTCTGTCTCTGTCTTCTCTGTTAACTTCCATGTTATTGTTACAGACATGGTCATTGTCAGAACTTTTCACGCTCCCAGAAATTTTCAGTTTTTAATGATGGTTTTGTATGTCAAAGGGGAGGCGGGGGGTAGCAGCGAATCTATGTTGCCATATTAAAATTGTACAAATTCAAGTTAGCTGTGATGTCATGCCAAAATAATATATATAGACAAAGGGTTTGGATTTGAGTTTGTTCTGTTGCAACCATCAGTGCAGTGACTGAAGACATAAAATCTAAACTAAATCTAAGCTTTGATAAAAACATAAATAAGTTCTGATTTCTTTGTAAAATGACAAACTAATGGCATCCCTGTAACATGAGGAGATTCCACACTGGTCGTGGCAGTGGTCCGTGCTGTACAACAGAAAGAGGTTACTGACAGGTTTGACTGATAAATGAATCAAATTTTGTAATGAAAGAAAATAATTCAAATTCTTGATTATTCTAGGTCGTTGGAGCAACCTTTACAAGCTGCCATACAACTGGATAGGCACGGGCCACGTGGTTTATAATGGTGCCTTCTACTACAACCGAGCTTTCACGAAGAACATTATCAAGTATGATCTGAAGATGCGATACGTGGCGGCCTGGACGCTGCTGCACGACGTGGTCTATGAAGATACTACCCCTTGGAAATGGAGGGGCCACTCAGACATTGACTTTGCAGTGGATGAAAGTGGGCTATGGGTGATTTACCCATCCATGGACTACGACTACAACCAGCAAGAGATGATTATCATCAGTAAACTAGATCCGGGAGACCTGTCCCTTAAAAAGGAGACAACCTGGAGGACAGGTCTCAAGAAGAACTCCTATGGGAATTGCTTTATTATCTGTGGTGTCTTATATGCTGTTGATGTGTACAGTCAGAAGGAAGGTGAGGTGAACTACGCCTACGACACCCACACCAGCACAGAAGCCATCCCACGCCTGCCCTTCATCAATGAATATTCCTACACCACCCAGATTGACTACAATCCCAAAGAGAAGGTCCTGTATGCATGGGACAATGGACATCAGCTCACATATCGTCTAAGCTTTATTGACCAGTAAGCACAGCTAGTTTGTACAGAAATGCAAACAGCTTTGCAGTCAGTGTGGTACCTGAGTGTTTTCAGCCTATCAGCAGCCATATTGGCCTCAACAGGACAGAGGATGAACATTGACCAGCCTTCCAGTGCCAGTGCATTTCCATTAAACACCCGACCTCAGAGTACACCAAACATACCTTTTCCTCACACAGCTGTTGGATTTTGTTTGTGCAGTATGTTGATTGAATTAGCTCAGTGAAACAACCCCTCTGGAGATATAGTCATCTCAGCGGTTGAGTCGAGGTCAGTGGGCAGAGCGAAGTAACGATCGAAAGGTCAATCATGAAAGGTCAACATGTTGGTTAACTAACAGTTCTAGAAAGATATGAAGCATGATTTGTTGAGTTTGTTGGTTTAGCTGCTGTGTTTGTCAGTTGCTGAGGACTGAAAACTAGGCAGTGGACGAAGATGTGGGTGGCGGATGGACTTATGGAGGTTTAAACATGCTGCCAAAGCTGCTCCCATCACAGCTATGTGAAATAAAGGACATACATGACTGTTTATATGTAATGTATTGGGTTCAGACCTCATGCCATATAAAGTCTGTACGTTTTATCTCAGTCTGTTTGAGATGCAGCCCAACTAATGTTAGCAAGCTGAGCAGCATGACTCACAGAATGAGACGTGACATTGACCTGCCAAAAGTCCTGCCTCAACAACCCACTCTCCAAATTAAATACTTTTTTATATGTTTTGTTTAAGTAGGGATGGATATCGTTAACATTTTAACAATATTTTTATCGGTACTGCGTATTGGACCGGTACTTTAACGGTATTCTTATTTTGGAGGAGAAAAACAAGAATCAAATTAAGAATAGAATTAACTATGCTTTATTTTCTATATACATTTAACAAACAGTCTAGTGCAAAGACAGAATGACCACGTTTCAGCTCTGCAAATGAACCATGTACCAACACTATTAAGGGGCAGAGCTTATCACTAGTCCAGTCTTTAATACTTTAGTACCTGGTCCTTTTCATGCTTGGTTTCTGTGCCCATCTCAGTGTTTAACTCTGCCCCAGGTGGTATTTAATATGTATATGTCACAGCCATGATGAGCAAAGCTCTTCAGCATCTCACAATATCATTCAGGTCCTTCAGACTTTTTTTTGAGTAAATGCTTCAGTGGAGCATGAGCATGGCTAAAACCGCCCCCTCAATCTTATAAATATATATATATTTTTTGCCCCGCCTTTTAAATATTTTTTTGTAATATTGTCATATCAATATGATATAAGATATGACTATGATTTACGCAAAGTGCAGCAACTGTGAAAATTAAACATTCTTAAACAAAACAGTAATAATACCACACTTATTTTGCACTCATCATAAGGTCAGGATACAGATTATAAAATCAAACCATCACTGTGTCTTGTGATAGAATCACTACGATGACCACTCCAAGATGGCGGCCGCATTTCTTGCACTTCAGCAACCACTGCGGCATATACCGTATTTTCTGGACTATAAGTCACACCGGAGTATAAGTCGCACCAGCCACTTTATCCATTATAAAGAAAAATAAACCATAGCTAAGTCGCACTGGAGTATAAGCCGCATGGACATACAGGTATGTTAACTTAACATGAAAGTTCAGATGATAATATTATGATATTATGATGATAATATCTGCACATTGTTCGAGCACCCATGTACGGACTCGTTCCTCTAGCTGTGGCCATCTAGCTTTTAGCCCGCGATTAGCTTTTTTTTTTTTTTTTCATGGTGGTTAGAGTAACCTCCACTTTCCTCCAGTCCCTCACAAGTTTCTCACTCACTCCAAACTCTCTCTCTGCTGCTCGATTACTGTTTTTGGATGCATATTTCACCAGTCGCAACTTGTAATCTGCAGAGTATGCTTTTCTTTTTGGTGGCATTTTTTTCTGACCTTCTCCATTGTCTTGTTAAGTTATCAGTAATGTTGAAATTTTTATTTTTCTATGGTAGTCAGAAGTCGCAGGAACAGTCACACAAGCCTTGAGTGCCCTCTTGTGAGCCGCATTTTACCTACGGATATGTTTGTATTTTGCGGACCATATTGCGAGCCAAATCATGCAGCACCTACCTGCGCAGCTCATGACCTCCCTGTGGTGTCGACGCCAGCTCCTTCCAATTGCAGATGCTAATCCTCCGCCGTTGCTATCCCATTGCTCCCACGCAGCTCTCAGCATCAACTCTGCTCACACTGATATCCAAGGGTTGAAACCGTTTTGTTTGCCCTCCAAGAAAAAGCACCATGTTCGTCTGCTTCACACACTGTTTCACAATCATTGTCTGGGTGAAGTGAGGAATACGCGTCCAATGTTCTGTTCTCTGATTGGTTATCGTGACCAGCGTGACCTATAGGACGGCTGCCATACTACAGTGCCCATGATGCATTGCATTTCCATTTCCGGTGACCATTTTAAAACATAGAGCGACTCTGTCACGTAAAATTGTTTTATTACGGTAAATTAATTGAGAATCTACCGGTATATTTTTCATTTATAAGTCGCACTGGAGTATAGGTCGCACCCCCGGCCAAAACATGTAAAAAAGTGCGACTTATAGTCCGGAAAATACGGTACTCCTCTTTATAATATCTATGTTCGTCTACCGTCGACCTTGTGATAGAATCACTACGATGACTTTCCTTTTTGCTAAAGCTTATAGTTAGGGCTGGATCAGGTGACCCTGAACCATCCCTTAGTTATGCTGCTATAGACGTAGACTGCTGGGGGGTTCCCATGATGCACTGTTTCTTTCTCTTTTTGCTCTGTATGCACCACTCTGCATTTAATCATTAGTGATCGATCTCTGCTCCCCTCCACAGCATGTCTTTTTCTTGGTTCTCTCCCTCAGCCCCAACCAGTCCCAGCAGAGGACTGCCCCTCCCTGAGCCTGGTTCTGCTGGAGGTTTCTTCCTGTTAAAAGGGAGTTTTTCCTTCCCACTGTAGCCAAGTGCTTGCTCACAGGGGGTCGTTTTGACCGTTGGGGTTTTACATAATTATTGTATGGCCTTGCCTTACAATATAAAGCGCCTTGGGGCAACTGTTTGTTGTGATTTGGCGCTATATAAAAAATTGATTGATTGATTGATTGATTGATGACTGCTCCAAGACGGCGGCTGCATTTCTTGCGCCACAGCAACTATTGTGGCGTCTACTCTTCTTTAGAATGTCTATGTTCGTCTACCGCTGGTATGTGGCTTTTTACAGCTTTTTTACAACAACAGTTTGTGGCTTTTTCCCCACATTTTTTTGTGCCATTTCCGGTTTGTGCCTTCGTTTGTGTTGTGTTGTTAAAAGTGAGGCCATGTGAGTCATGAGAAAAATAAACATCACAGGTGTCCTGTCCCTGACACTCAGTGCCTTCATGCTTGGAAGGTTAATCGTTAGCAAGATTCGAACAATAAACTGACATGTAGTGTACAGGAGAAGAGATTTCCTGCTAAATAAGTCCACTTCAAAAACATTGATAAAATCAGAAAGCAGGAAAACACAACAAAGTCTGTTCAGCTTGCTGATGGGGTGAAAACAAAGAGACTTTGATCAGTTTGGCCTTGCATTTTGTACAAGAGAAAAGAACAGTTCATGCTGTTAAAGTTGACGTTACGCCATGTTTTCTGCACAAAAACAAGCTTTTTAATGCTCAACATAGCACACCAGGTTCCTCCTCTGTGCCCAGACAGACTGAGAGGAGTACAGAGAAACAATGCAAACTGTGGAAACATGTCCTCAGAGCAGGTCAAGGTCATTTCAACTGCTGGGAAAATAATGAGGAATTAGAGTCTCTGAGTTTGCTATAGTCCTTGATGAAGACTAAGATCTAGGCTTTTAATGGCTTCCTGGATGGTTACCTTCAAGATGTGGGAATGGATCAGTTGTCTACCTGTGTGGATGCCATCTGGAACCTGTGCTGACTCCCTGGTGTGGTGGATGCAGTGACATGCAGCAGCAGCACATGATCCTTGACAAGTCGTGACTGAAAGTTAGAGTGCCTTTTTTGGTGGAAAATGGAGTTGTGTTGATGGATCTAGGTACATTCCAAAAAGTCCTATAACTTGCTGATGCAGTTCTTAGGTGACTGTCCTGGGAGTGCTGCCATCATTTCTTCATCAGTCACTGTCATTATTTTCACTGTATGTGAATGTGGACTCACCATGTGATGTCATGGACACCCATGTGTTCCCAAACATAAATAAACAATTGACTATGAAGTATTTTTAAGATGAGAGATGATGTCCTGTCCATTGTCAAGGACATTTTGATGAGTAAGATGAAACCTATGAAACCTAAGCTCAGCTCTGCTGTGTAACTGTCCGATGTGTGTTGCTATATTGAGAAATACCTCATAGGGAAAGTCATTCCAGAAGGACAACATTTTGTATCACAGTTGTAGATGCCGTAACACAGATTTTACACTTTAGTATCAGACAGAAACTATTTTCTATGTACAAACAATGGGCATGATTTACTAAAGATATCCATATCGTGCACAAACAAATGTGCAGCCTGATCAACTAACAATACACAGTGAGGGTTGCGTCTCTCCAGTGAGCAGAATAGCACATTCATTATGTTTGCCTTTGTGGATATGCAATTTGGGGTTGTTTACCCAAGTGCACAAAACACTGTGAGGAGAACAAGCAAATAGATTAGCACACAGAATGTGATTTAATAAGTCCAACATAAATTTTAGTTAATAATAATTGCTGTCGGGGTATGCATTTCTTTATTTTCATTTAATAAACTTCTTGAACACAGTTAACACCACAATTAAACATTAATTCATAGTGGCATACTTATAATGAAAGGAAACTACACAGTCACAGTACAGATGCTCAGATCATGTTATGCAAACCCACAGCTATAAATAAATCATCCATTCTCAATGGACTATTGACACTCCTGTGCCACTGAGATAATGACAGCATTAAAAAGAAGCCTCGACCTGCAATGAGGTATACTTGGTATGGGCAACTCTGGAGCTGTCCATGCTGCTGACAGCTACAGTAGTGTTCAGAATAGTAGTAGTACTATGTGACTAAAAAGATTAATCCAGGTTTTGAGTATATTTCTTATTGTTACATGGGAAACAAGGTACCAGTAGATTCAGTAGATTCTCACAAATCCAACAAGACCAAGCATTCATGATATGCACACTCTTAAGGCTATGAAATTAGGCTATTAGTAAAAAAAAAGTAGGAAAGGGGGTGTTCACAATAATAGTAGCATCTGCTGTTGACACTACAAACTCAAAACTATGATGTTCAAACTTTTTTTTTAGCAATCCTGTGAATCACTAAACTAGTATTTAGTTGTATAACCACAGTTTTTCATGATTTCTTCACATCTGCGAGGCATTAATTTTGTTGGTTTGGAACCAAGATTTTGCTGATTTACTAGTGTGCTTGGGGTCATTGTCTTGTTGAAACACCCATTTCAAGGGCATGTCCTCTTCAGCATAAGGCAACATGACCTCTTCAAGTTTTTTGACATATCCAAACTGACCCATGATACCTGGTATGCGATATATAGGCCCAACACCATAGTAGGAGAAACATGCCCATATCATGATACTTGCACCACCATGCTTCACTGTCTTCACTGTGAACTGTGGCTTGAATTCAGAGTTTGGGGGTCGTCTCACAAACTGTCTGTGGCCCTTGGACCCAAAAAGAACAATTTTACTCTCATCAGTCCACAAAATGTTTCTCCATTTCTCTTTAGGCCAGTTGTGTTCTTTGGCAAATTGTAACCTGTTCTGCACGTCTTTTATTTAACAGAGGGACTTTGCGGGGGATCCTTGCAAATAAATTAGCTTCACACAGGCGTCTTCTAACTGTCACAGCACTTACAGGTAACTCCAGACTGTTTTTGATCATCCTGGAGCTGATCAGTGGGTGAGCCTTTGCCATTCTGGTTATTCTTCTATCCATTTTGATGGCTGTTTTCCATTTTCTTCCACGTGTCTCTGGTTTTTGTCCATTTGAAAGTGCTGGAGATCATTGTAGATGAACAGCCTATAATTTTTTGCACCTGCGTATAAGTTTTCCCCTCTCCAATCAACTTTTTAATCAAACTACACTGTTCTTCTGAACAATGTCTTGAACGGCCCATTTTCCTCAGGCTTTCAAAGAGAAAACCATGTTCAACTGGTGCTGGCTTCATCCTTAAATAGGGGACACCTGATTCACACCTGTTTGTTCCACAAAATTGATGAACTCCCTGACTGAATGCCACACTACTATTATTGTGAACACTCCCTTTTCTACTTTTTTTTACTAATAGCCCAATTTCATAGCCTTAAGAGTTTGCATATCATGAATGCTTGGTCTTGTTGGATTTGTGAGAATCTACTGAATCTACTGGTACCTTGTTTTCCATGTAACAATAAGAAATATACTCAAAACCTGGATTAATCTTTTTAGTCACATAGCACTACTATTATTCTGAACACTACTGTATCTGCAATGTCTGCAGATATATCTGCTGGCCCGCATCTCTAAAACAGACAGAAGGAATGGACACGGAGTCTGTTTACAGCAGGGCAACTTAAATTACTAAATTTTATCTCTTCATATAACATTAGTTCTTTAGTTAGCAGCAAATACACCAGGCCGATTAACATTTAACTGTTTCATCTCTCACCTGTTGCCTTTGTCATATGGACCTGCCCCTGGCACTGAACTCATCCAATGGGATTATTCCAACCTTTAGAACAGTTCAGCTTTGAGGAACAATTATAGAACTTGTTTCCCTTTCAGCTCTATCGTTAAAGCACTTTGATCATAATTCTACCTTTATTATTATTCCAGCCTCATTATGTTTCTTTTTGTTTGTTTTTAAACACTGATGTTATTTTATGTGTTGGAATATAATATTAACTCCACAGATAATTTAATTAATGTACACATTTTTTACACAAATTTGATATTTGTTACATTTCAAGCATTTTTTTATTTTATTTTTGTGTTTGTGTTTTGTGTCAAGCTAAAAAAAACTTTATTATTAACATTTGCATAACCATTACATTTTGTGTTAATGACATTAATTTTCACCCAAACAGAAATTAATAACATCGACCAACAAATTACACAGCAAATGTCTGTGAAAACCAATGTTTTTTTTGTTGTTGTTGTTGGTGTGTGTGAAGCTTTGAGGTAGAAAACTCTTAAATCAATTTTTAGTTTTGGTTCTTACACAATAACTAATTTCTGACCCTTATTTGTAGTCTCTTTTTTTCCTTTTAGTCAAAAAGGTCATGCTGATTGTAATGTAGGAAAATATTCAACTGTAAAGAGTTTATAAGAAATCATTTTACAAAATTTTAACATTGAGCTGTTTAGGTTTGTGTGTCTGTGCTATAAAATAAACTTTCCAAACTAAATATATGTTATGAGATTTTTATGAGTTGAAAGTCATTGTGCTGTGTGCTGCTGATGGGATGATGAACAGCAACCTGAGTGGGTCTGTGTTAAATCCCAAAATACATGTAGAGAAGTTTGGTTTGGCAGCTCCAATTTATGAAATTCTGGAAGAAAACTGAAGTTTTGGGTGCAGTGGTTCTACATGTAATCCTTATGAAAGAAAGTCAACCCTGTGTTTTACTTAAAGGACATCTCAGCATCCAGTGTTTGTCACTCAACTCCTGATTAATAATCATCAAATAATAGATCCTTGTCATTTGATTGGTGGATTGTGACATTCATTATTTGATCCATCGTGTGAGTGACGTCACTACCGTGCATTTTTGTACTATTTGCCGTACGTTTTCTCCCATACGTCTTGCTCTATTGCACATCCCCTTTATTGTTTTATAATAATGCTTCCATGACATAAGGAAGCTAAATCCAGCAGCCACAGTGTTCATGGGACATCTTTAGTGACCGTTGAAGTGCTGCCAAATGAAGAATTGGACAAGTTGTTTTTTTAACCAACTTTACCAACCCCTACAGCAAGCACACAAGCGACAGTGGCAAGGAAAAACTCCCTCTGATGATTTGAGAAAGAAACCTCAAGCAGACCAGACTGAAAGGGGTGACCCACTGCTTGGGCCATGCTACCGACACACTTGACAATACAAATACTGAATAGAGGAACTTTTTGGAGTCCATGCTGATGTCCTGGATGGGAGGCCTGCAGAATAAGGTATCCACTCCCACTTCTGGATGGAGCCACACCTCAAACAGAGAGAGTAAAAAAACAGAATCAGGCAGCAGAAAGTCTACAAATACAGTATAATTTGTCAGCATTAACCAACAAGAAAAACAAAAGAAATACTAAGGTTATCGCCGGCCACTAGCCCTAAGCTTCACTAAAAGACCCAGACTTTAGATAAAGTTGAGGCCACGCTGTTTACTAATAAAATGAATTTAAAAGGGTAGAAAGCATAGTAGAATACTATGGCAGTATGTTAGCCATACGAAAGGGAAAATAAGTGCGTCTTAAGTCTGGACTTGAAAGTCTCGACAGAATCTGACTGTTTTATAGACGCAGGGAGATCATTCCACAATGCAGGTGCATGATCAATCAATCAATCAATCAATTTTTATATAGCGCCAAATCACAACAAACAGTTGCCCCAAGGCGCTTTATATTGTAAGGCAAGGCCATACAATAATTATGTAAAACCCCAACGGTCAAAACGACCCCCTGTGAGCAAGCACTTGGCTACAGTGGGAAGGAAAAACTCCCTTTTAACAGGAAGAAACCTCCAGCAGAACCAGGCTCAGGGAGGGGCAGTCTTCTGCTGGGACTGGTTGGGGCTGAGGGAGAGAACCAGGAAAAAGACATGCTGTGGAGGGGAGCAGAGATCGATCACTAATGATTAAATTCAGAGTGGTGCATACAGAGCAAAAAGAGAAAGAAACATCATGGGAACCCCCCAGCAGTCTACGTCTATAGCAGCATAACTAAGGGATGGTTCAGGGTCACCTGATCCAGCCCTAACTATAAGCTATAGCAAAAAGGAAAGTTTTAAGCCTAATCTTAAAAGTAGAGAGGGTGTCTGTCTCCCTGATCTGAATTGGGAGCTGGTTCCACAGGAGAGGAGCCTGAAAGCTGAAGGCTCTGCCTCCCATTCTACTCTTACAAACCCTAGGAACTACAAGTAAGCCTGCAGTCTGAGAGCGAAGCGCTCTATTGGGGTGATATGGTACTACGAGGTCCCTAAGATAAGATGGGACCTAATTATTCAAAACCTTATAAGTAAGAAGAAGAATTTTAAATTCTATTCTAGAATTAACAGGAAGCCAATGAAGAGAGGCCAATATGCGTGAGATATGCTCTCTCCTTCTAGTCCCCGTCAGTACTCTAGCTGCAGCATTTTGAATTAACTGAAGGCTTTTTAGGGAACTTTTAGGACAACCTGACAATAATGAATTACAATAGTCCAGCCTAGAGGAAATAAATGCATGAATTAGTTTTTCAGCATCACTCTGAGACAAGACCTTTCTGATTTTAGAGATATTGCGTAAATACAAAAAAGCAGTCCTACATATTTGTTTAATATGCGCTTTGAATGACATATCCTGATCAAAAATGACTCCAAGATTTCTCACAGTATTACTAGACGTCAGGGTAATGCCATCCACAGTAAGGATCTGGTTAGACACCATGTTTCTAAGATTTGTGGGGCCAAGTACAATAACTTCAGTTTTATCTGAGTTTAAAAGCAGGAAATTAGAGGTCATCCATGTCTTTATGTCTGTAAGACAATCCTGCAGTTTAGCTAATTGGTGTGTGTCCTCTGGCTTCATGGATAGATAAAGCTGGGTATCATCTGCGTAACAATGAAAATTTAAGCAATACCGTCTAATAATACTGCCTAAGGGAAGCATGTATAAAGTGAATAAAATTGGTCCTAGCACAGAACCTTGTGGAACTCCATAATTAACTTTAGTCTGTGAAGAAGATTCCCCATTTACATGAACAAATTGTAATCTATTAGACAAATATGATTCAAACCACCACAGCGCAGTGCCTTTAATACTTATGGCATGCTCTAATCTCTGTAATAAAATTTTATGGTCAACAGTATCAAAAGCAGCACTGAGGTCTAACAGAACAAGCACAGAGATGAGTCCACTGTCCGAGGCCATAAGAAGATCATTTGTAACCTTCACTAATGCTGTTTCTGTACTATGATGAATTCTAAAACCTGACTGAAACTCTTCAAATAGACCATTCCTCTGCAGATGATCAGTTAGCTGTTTTACAACTACCCTTTCAAGAATTTTTGAGAGAAAAGGAAGGTTGGAGATTGGCCTATAATTAGCTAAGATAGCTGGGTCAAGTGATGGCTTTTTACATAATGGTTTAATTACTGCCACCTTAAAAGCCTGTGGTACATAGCCAACTAACAAAGATAGATTGATCATATTTAAGATCGAAGCATTAAATAATGGTAGGGCTTCCTTGAGCAGCCTGGTAGGAATGGGGTCTAATAAACATGTTGATGGTTTGGATGAAGTAACTAATGAAAATAACTCAGAACAATCGGAGAGAAAGAGTCTAACCAAATACCGGCATCACTGAAAGCAGCCAAAGATAACGATACGTCTTTGGGATGGCTATGAGTAATTTTTTCTCTAATAGTTAAAATTTTGTTAGCAAAGAAAGTCATGAAGTCATTACTAGTTAAAGTTAATGGAATACTCAGCTCAATAGAGCTCTGACTCTTTGTCAGCCTGGCTACAGTGCTGAAAAGAAACCTGGGGTTGTTCTTATTTTCTTCAATTAGTGATGAGTAGAAAGATGTCCTAGCTTTACGGAGGGCTTTTTTATAGAGCAACAGACTCTTTTTCCAGGCTAAGTGAAGATCTTCTAAATTAGTGAGACGTCATTTCCTCTCCAACTTACGGGTTATCTGCTTTAAGCTACGAGTTTGTGAGTTATACCACGGAGTCAGGCACTTCTGATTTAAAGCTCTCTTTTTTAGAGGAGCTACAGCATCCAAAGTTGTCTTCAATGAGGATGTAAAACTATTGACGAGATACTCTATCTCACTTACAGAGTTTAGGTAGCTACTCTGCACTGTGTTGGTATATGGCATTAGAGAACATAAAGAAGGAATCATATCCTTAAACCTAGTTACAGCGCTTTCTGAAAGACTTCTAGTGTAATGAAACTTATTCCTCGCTGCTGGGTAGTCCATCAGAGTAAATGTAAATGTTATTAAGAAATGATCAGACAGAAGGGAGTTTTCAGGGAATACTGTTAAGTCTTCTATTTCCATACCATAAGTCAGAACAAGATCTAAGATATGATTAAAGTGGTGGGTGGACTCATTTACTTTTTGAGCAAAGCCAATAGAGTCTAATAATAGATTAAATGCAGTGTTGAGGCTGTCATGCTCAGCATCTGTGTGGATGTTAAAATCGCCCACTATAATTATCTTATCTGAGCTAAGCACTAAGTCAGACAAAAGGTCTGAAAATTCACAGAGAAACTCACAGTAACGACCAGGTGGACGATAGATAATAACAAATAAAACTGGTTTTTGGGACTTCCAATTTGGATGGACAAGACTAAGAGTCAAGCTTTCAAATGAATTAAAGCTCTGTCTGGGTTTTTGATTAATTAATAAGCTGGAATGGAAGATTGCTGCTAATCCTCCGCCCCGGCCCGTGCTACGAGCATTCTGACAGTTAGTGTGACTCAGGGGTGTTGACTCATTTAAACTAACATATTCATCCTGCTGTAACCAGGTTTCTGTAAGGCAGAATAAATCAATATGTTGATCAATTATTATATCATTTACCAACAGGGACTTAGAAGAGAGAGACCTAATGTTTAATAGACCACATTTAACTGTTTTAGTCTGTGGTGCAGTTGAAGGTGCTATATTATTTTTTCTTTTTGAATTTTTATGCTTAAATAGATTTTTGCTGGTTATTGGTAGTCTGGGAGCAGGCACCGTCTCTATGGGGATGGGGTAATGAGGGGATGGCAGGGGGAGAGAAGCTGCAGAGAGGTGTGTAAGACTACAACTCTGCTTCCTGGTCCCAACCCTGGATAGTCACGGTTTGGAGGATTTAAGAAAATTGGCCAGATTTCTAGAAATGAGAGCTGCTCCATCCAAAGTGGGATGGATGCCGTCTCTCCTAACAAGACCAGGTTTTCCCCAGAAGCTTTGCCAATTATCTATGAAGCCCACCTCATTTTTTGGACACCACTCAGACAGCCAGCAATTCAAGGAGAACATGCGGCTAAACATGTCACTCCCGGTCTGATTGGGAGGGGCCCAGAGAAAACTACAGAGTCCGACATTGTTTTTGCAAAGTTACACACCGATTTAATGTTAATTTTAGTGACCTCTGATTGGCGTAACCGGGTGTCATTACTGCCGACGTGAATTACAATCTTACCAAATTTACGCTTAGCCTTAGCCAGCAGTTTCAAATTTCCTTCAATGTCGCCTGCTCTGGCCCCCGGAAGACAATTGACTATGGTTGCTGGTGTCACTAACTTCACATTTCGCAAAACAGAGTCGCCAATAACCAGAGTTTGATCCTCGGCGGGTGTGTCGTCGAGTGGGGAAAAACGGTTAGAGATGTGAACGGGTTGGCGGTGTACACGGGGCTTCTGTTTAGGGCTACGCTTCCTCCTCACAGTCACCCAGTCAGCCTGCTTTCCCGGCTGCTCGGGATCTGCCAGGGGGTAACTAATGGCGGCTAAGCTACCTTGGTCCGCACCGACTACAGGGGCCTGGCTAGCTGTAGAATTTTCCACGGTGCGGAGCCGAGTCTCCAATTCGCCCAGCCTGGCCTCCAAAGCTACGAATAAGCTACACTTATTACAAGTACCGTTACTGCTAAAGGAGGCCGAGGAATAACTAAACATTTCACACCCAGAGCAGAAAAGTGCGGGAGAGACAGGAGAAGCCGCCATGCTAAATCGGCTAAGAGCTAGTAGCTACGCTAAGCTAGCGGATTCCTAAAAACACGCAAAGTGAATAATGTGTAAATAATTTAGAGGTGATTCAGCAGAAGGAGTGCTTTAGTTAAGGCACGTAAAGATTACACTGGGAAACAAATCGTAATCTAGATAACTAGATCAATCTAACTGCGCAGATTAAACAGCTAACAGATACAGAAAAACACCGCTGTGCTCCGGAACAGGAAGTGATACAATACCGCAGTGAGAGCCAACCACCAGTAGAGGCCTTGCTTGCCTCTACTGGTGGTTGATAAGAGAAAGCTCTGTGACCCGCAGACTTTTTATTCATCCTCGGGACACAAAGTAGTCCTGCAACCTGAGAATGTAGAGCCTGGGCCGGTACGTAGGGTTTACGTAGGTCAGCTAAATAGGGAGGTGCTAGCAAAAATCTATTTAAGCATAAAAATTCAAAAAGAAAAAATAATATAGCACCTTCAATTGCACCACAGACTAAAACAGTTAAATGTGGTCTATTAAACATTAGGTCTCTTTCTTCTAAGTCCCTGTTGGTAAATGATATAATAATTGATCAACGTATTGATTTATTCTGCCTAACAGAAACTTGGTTACAGCAGGATGAATATGTTAGTTTAAATGAGTCAACACCCCCGAGTCACACTAACTGTCAGAATGCTCGTAGCACGGGCCGGGGCGGAGGATTAGCAGCAATCTTCCATTCCAGCTTATTAATTAATCAAAAACCTAGACAGAGCTTTAATTCATTTGAAAGCTTGTCTCTTAGTCTTGTCCATCCAAATTGGAAGTCCCAAAAACCAGTTTTATTTGTTATTATCTATCGTCCACCTGGTCGTTACTGTGAGTTTCTCTGTGAATTTTCAGACCTTTTGTCTGACTTAGTGCTTAGCTCAGATAAGATAATTATAGTGGGCGATTTTAACATCCACACAGATGCTGAGAATGACAGCCTCAACACTGCATTTAATCTATTATTAGACTCTATCGGCTTTGCTCAAAAAGTAAATGAGTCCACCCACCACTTTAATCATATTTTAGATCTTGTTCTGACTTATGGTATGGAAATAGAAGACTTAACAGTATTCCCTGAAAACTCCCTTTTGTCTGATCATGTTTTAATAACATTTACATTTACCCTGATGGACTACCCTGCAGTGGGGAATAAGTTTCATTACACTAGAAGTCTTTCAGAAAGCGCTGTAACTAGGTTTAAGGATATGATTCCTTCTTTATGTTCTCTAATGTCATATACCAACACAGAGCAGAGTAGCTACCTAAACTCTGTAAGGGAGTTAGAGTATCTTGTCAATAGTTTTACATCCTCATTGAAGACAACTTTGGATGCTGTAGCTCCTCTGAAAAAGAGAGCTTTAAATCAGAAGTGTCTGACTCCGTGGTATAACTCACAAACTCGTAGCTTAAAGCAGATGACCCGTAAGTTGGAGAGGAAATGGCGTCTCACCAATTTAGAAGATCTTCACTTAGCCTGGAAAAAGAGTTTGTTGCTCTATAAGAAAGCCCTTCGTGAAGCTAGGACATCTTTCTACTCATCACTAATTGAAGAAAATAAGAACAACCCCAGGTTTCTTTTCAGCACTGTAGCCAGGCTGACAAAGAGTCAGAGCTCTATTGAGCTGAGTATTGCATTAACTTTAACTAGTAATGACTTCATGACTTTCTTTGCTAACAAAATTTTGACTATTAGAGAAAAAATTACTCATAACCATCCCAAAGATGTATCGTTATCTTTGGCTGCTTTCAGTGATGCCGGTATTTGGTTAGACTCTTTCTCTCCTGATTGTTCTGTCTGAGTTATTTTCATTAGTTACTTCATCCAAACCATCAACATGCTTATTAGACCCCATTCCTGCCAGGCTGCTCAAGGAAGTCCTACCATTATTTAATGCTTCAATCTTAAATATGATCAATCTATCTTTGTTAGTTGGTTATGTACCACAGGCCTTTAAGGTGGCAGTAATTAAACCATTACTTAAAAAGCCATCACTTGACCCAGCTATCTTAGCTAATTATAGGCCAATCTCCAACCTTCCTTTTCTCTCAAAGATTCTTGAGAGGGTAGTTGTAAAACAGCTAACTGATCACCTGCAGAGGAATGGTCTATTTGAAGAGTTTCAGTCAGGTTTTAGAATTCATCATAGTACAGAAACAGCATTAGTGAAGGTTACAAATGATCTTCTTATGGCTTCGGACAGTGGACTTATCTCTGTGCTTGTTCTGTTGGACCTCAGTGCTGCTTTTGATACTGTTGACCATAAAATTTTATTACAGAGATTAGAGCATGTCATAGGTATTAAAGGCATTGCGCTGCGGTGGTTTGAATCATATTTGTCTAATAGATTACAGTTTGTTCATGTAAATGGGGAATCTTCTTCACAGACTAAAGTTAATTATGGAGTTCCACAAGGTTCTGTGCTAGGACCAATTTTATTCACTTTATGCATGCTTCCCTTGGCAGTATTATTAGACGGTATTGCTTAAATTTTCATTGTTACGCAGATGATACCCAGCTTTATCTATCCATGAAGCCAGAGGATACGCACCAATTAGCTAAACTGCAGGATTGTCTTACAGACATAAAGACATGGATGACCTCTAATTTCCTGCTTTTAAACTCAGATAAAACTGAAGTTATTGTACTTGGCCCCACAAATCTTAGAAGCATGGTGTCTAACCAGATCGTTACTCTGGATGGCATTTCCCTGATCTCTAGTAATACTGTGAGAAATCTTGGAGTTATTTTTGATCAGGATATGTCATTCAAAGCGCATATTAAACAAATATGTAGGACTGCCTTTTGCATTTACGCAATATCTCTAAAATCAGAAAGGTCTTGTCTCAGAGTGATGCTGAAAAACTAATTCATGCATTTATTTCCTCTAGGCTGGACTATTGTAATTCATTATTATCAGGTTGTCCTAAAAGTTCCCTAAAAAGCCTTCAGTTGGTTCAGAATGCTGCAGCTAGAGTACTGACGGGGACTAGCAGGAGAGAGCATATCTCACCCGTGTTGGCCTCCCTTCATTGGCTTCCTGTTAATGCTAGAATAGAATTTAAAATTCTTCTTCTTACTTATAAGGTTTTGAATAATCAGGTCCCATCTTATCTTAGGGACCTCGTAGTACCATATTACCCCATTAGAGCGCTTCGCTCTCAGACTGCGGGCTTACTTGTAGTTCCTAAGGGTTTGTAAGAGTAGAATGGGAGGCAGAGCCTTCAGCTTTCAGGCTCCTCTCCTGTGGAACCAGCTCCCAATTCAGATCAGGGAGACAGATACCCTCTCTACTTTTAAGATTAGGCTTAAAACTTTCCTTTTCGCTAAGGCTTATAGTTAGGGCTGGATCGGGTGACCCTGGACCATCCCTTGGTTATGTTGCTTTAGACATAGACTGTGTTTCATAATTATTGTATGGCCTTGCCTTGCAATGTGGAGCGCCTTGGGGCAACTGTTTGTTGTGATTTGGCGCTATACAAGAAAAAAGTTGATTGATTGATTGATAGTCTGTGACTAATTTTATAGGTTAGTGGCAGAACCTTAAAATCTGATCTCACAGAGACAGGAAGCCAGTGAAGAGATGCCAAAATGGGAGTAATGTTCTCACCTTGTTCAGGGGTGTGTCGGTCCATTGCCCTCTTATTCCTGTTCTGAGAAGAAGCACGGCTCTTATTTTAGGTGAAATATCATTGAAATAAATTAAACTAGAGTACCGCACAAACATCCACCAACAACAGTTTCCAATTCCACAAACTTTTACCTTTAAAAAAAATGTCAAGGTCAAAGTCTTGTTAGAAGTGGCTTTTCATACGATGAAATCAATCAATTCAATCAATCAATTTTTTTATATAGTGCCAAATCACAACAAACAGTTGCCCCAAGGCGCTTTATATTGTAAGGCAAGGCCATACAATAATTATGTAAAACCCCAACGGTCAAAACGACCCCCTGTGAGCAAGCACTTGGCTACAGTGGGAAGGAAAAACTCCCTTTTAACAGGAAGAAACCTCCAGCAGAACCAGGCTCAGGGAGGGGCAGTCTTCTGCTGGGACTGGTTGGGGCTGAGGGAGAGAACCAGGAAAAAGACATGCTGTGGAGGGGAGCAGAGATCGATCACTAATGATTAAATGCAGAGTGGTGCATACAGAGCAAAAAGAGAAAGAAACAGTGCATCATGGGAACCCCCCAGCAGTCTACGTCTATAGCAGCATAACTAAGGGATGGTTCAGGGTCACCTGATCCAGCCCTAACTATAAGCTTAGCAAAAAGGAAAGTTTTAAGCCTAATCTTAAAAGTAGAGAGGGTGTCTGTCTCCCTGATCTGAATTGGGAGCTGGTTCCACAGGAGAGGAGCCTGAAAGCTGAAGGCTCTGCCTCCCATTCTACTCTTACAAACCCTAGGAACTACAAGTAAGCCTGCAGTCTGAGAGCGAAGCGCTCTATTGGGGTGATATGGTACTACGAGGTCCCTAAGATAAGATGGGACCTGATTATTCAAAACCTTATAAGTAAGAAGAAGAATTTTAAATTCTATTCTAGAATTAACAGGAAGCCAATGAAGAGAGGCCAATATGGGTGAGATATGCTCTCTCCTTCTAGTCCCCGTCAGTACTCTAGCTGCAGCATTTTGAATTAACTGAAGGCTTTTTAGGGAACTTTTAGTACAACCTGATAATAATGAATTACAATAGTCCAGCCTAGAGGAAATAAATGCATGAATTAGTTTTTCAGCATCACTCTGAGACAAGACCTTTCTGATTTTAGAGATATTGCGTAAATGCAAAAAAGCCGTCCTACATATTTGTTTAATATGCGCTTTGAATGACATATCCTGATCAAAAATGACTCCAAGATTTCTCACAGTATTACTATAGGTCAGGGTAATGCCATCCAGAGTAAGGATCTGGTTAGACACCATGTTTCTAAGATTTGTGGGGCCAAGTACAATAACTTCAGTTTTATCTGAGTTTAAAAGCAGGAAATTAGAGGTCATCCATGTCTTTATGTCTGTAAGACAATCCTGCAGTTTAGCTAATTGGTGTGTGTCCTCTGGCTTCATGGATAGATAAAGCTGGGTATCATCTGCGTAACAATGAAAATTTAAGCAATACCGTCTAATAATACTGCCTAAGGGAAGCATGTATAAAGTGAATAAAATTGGTCCTAGCACAGAACCTTGTGGAACTCCATAATTAACTTTAGACACAGAGATGAGTCCACTGTCCGAGGCCATAAGAAGATCATTTGTAACCTTCACTAATGCTGTTTCTGTACTATGATGAATTCTAAAACCTGACTGAAACTCTTCAAATAGCCCATTCCTCTGCAGATGATCAGTTAGCTGTTTTACAACTACCCTTTCAAGAATTTTTGAGAGAAAAGGAAGGTTGGAGATTGGCCTATAATTAGCTAAGATAGCTGGGTCAAGTGATGGCTTTTTAAGTAATGGTTTAATTACTGCCACCTTAAAAGCCTGTGGTACATAGCCAACTAACAAAGATAGATTGATCATATTTAAGATCGAAGCATTAAATAATGGTAGGGCTTCCTTGAGCAGCCTGGTAGGAATGTGGTCTATTAGACATGTTGATGGTTTGGATGAAGTAACTAATGAAAATAACTCAGACAGAACAATCGGAGAGAAAGAGTCTAACCAAATACCGGCATCACTGAAAGCAGCCAAAGATAACAATACGTCTTTGGGATGGTTATGAGTAATTTTTTCTCTAATAGTTAAAATTATGTTAGCAAAGAAAGTCATGAAGTCATTACTAGTTAAAGTTAATGGAATACTCAGCTCAATAGAGCTCTGACTCTTTGTCAGCCTGGCTACAGTGCTGAAAAGAAACCTGGGGTTGTTCTTATTTTCTTCAATTAGTGATGAGTAGAAAGATGTCCTAGCTTTACGGAGGGCTTTTTTATAGAGCAACAGACTCTTTTTCCAGGCTAAGTGAAGATCTTCTAAATTAATGAGACGCCATTTCCTCTCCAACTTACGGGTTATCTGCTTTAAGCTATGAGTTTGTGAGTTATACCACGGAGTCAGACACTTCTGATTTAAAGCTCTCTTTTTCAGAGGAGCTACAGCATCCAAAGTTGTCTTCAATGAGGATGTAAAACTATTGACGAGATACTCTATCTCCCTTACAGAGTTTAGGTAGGTACTCTGCACTGTGTTGGTATATGGCATTAGAGAACATAAAGAAGGAATCATATCCTTAAACCTAGTTACAGCGCTTTCTGAAAGACTTCTAGTGTAATGAAACTTATTCCCCACTGCTGGGTAGTCCATCAGAGTAAATGTAAATGTTATTAAGAAATGATCAGACAGAAGGGAGTTTTCAGGGAATACTGTTAAGTCTTCTATTTCCATACCATAAGTCAGAACAAGATCTAAGATATGATTAAAGTGGTGGGTGGACTCATTTACTTTTTGAGCAAAGCCAATAGAGTCTAATAATAGATTAAATGCAGTGTTGAGGCTGTCATTCTCAGCATCTGTGTGGATGTTAAAATCGCCCACTATAATTATCTTATCTGAGCTAAGCACTAAGTCAGACAAAAGGTCTGAAAATTCACAGAGAAACTCACAGTAACGACCAGGTGGATGATAGATAATAACAAATAAAACTGGTTTTTGGGACTTCCAATTTGGATGGACAAGACTAAGAGTCAAGCTTTCAAATGAATTAAAGCTCTGTCTGGGTTTTTGATTAATTAATAAGCTGGAATGGAAGATTGCTGCTAATCCTCTGCCTCGGCCCGTGCTACGAGCATTCTGACAGTTAGTGTGACTCGGGGGTGTTGACTCATTTAAACTAACATATTCATCCTGCTGTAACCAGGTTTCTGTAAGGCAGAATAAATCAATATGTTGATCAATTATTATATCATTTACCAACAGGGACTTAGAAGAGAGAGACCTAATGTTTAATAGACCACATTTAACTGTTTTAGTCTGTGGTGCAGTTGAAGGTGCTATATTATTTTTTCTTTTTGAATTTTTATGCTTAAATAGATTTTTGCTGGTTATTGGTAGTCTGGGAGCAGGCACCATCTCTACGGGGATGGGGTAATGAGGGGATGGCAGGGGGAGAGAAGCTGCAGAGAGGTGTGTAAGAAATACACACCTCTCTGTGAAATATAATACAAACTGGAGATCAAAAGAGCTTTTCAATGTTAAAATCAAATTTCCGCTAAATACACAATACGGATCGGATGCAGATCAGTTGATACAGGATAGCATCCTAGTCTCTTCATTGAGAGTGCCAGTTTGTGCCTCACTGTTACAAATGAGAGTGACTGAAACACTTTGAACATCAAATGTTTTTTTCAATATTAAATTCAAATGTCCACAAAATCCACAGATCTGGATCAAACTTTGTCAGGTGATAGTGAGCACCAGTCTGCACTTCACTTTCAAATATGAGAGTGACTGGGGCATGTTTGATTAAGATATAATGTAAAATATACATTAAATGTGGTTTTCAGTAGCCACAAATTCTATAATCCACATTAGATCTGGATTAAACTGTGTCAGTTGACAAAGGATGCCATCCTATGTATCGCTTTCAAATATGAAAACGATTTGATCTTTTGATCTTTCTGACAATAATGTGAATAGCGACTGACATATTTGTGGATCTCAACTGCAGTTTTGTGCTGAGAATGTCTCAATATTGCGTAACTGAGCAAAGTGATGAATGTGTGTGTTCGGTGATCCATCAATGCTGAATCACCCTTCAAACACAGAATTTTCAGTTTTGCAAATAAACATTTATTTGTAAAAACCCACAAAGAAGTTACAAATCAGAAATTTGTGTTTGTGGATCACAAAGTAGGTGTACAAATCAAAGGATATTTGTAAATCACCCTCTAGTATTAATGAGACAAATTTAACTCCATACTCCAAAAAATTAGGTTTCCTAAATATTTATTAGAGCCACTCTTAAAACTTCACTTATCTTTATTTATACCTATGTGCAAGTTTACTGAACTTGCAATCATTCTAAGTGATATGTGTGCATTGATACCACATTTTAGAGGAGCACAGGTGACTAAAACATATACCTTGGTATTTATAAAGCAATTTACTATATATTGTTCATTTCGACGATATTTTGTGGAGCTCCTCCAACTTTTACCCCAGGCCCCCAACATAAATTTCCTGGTGCTGCCACTGATGCCGTTTGGAGGCATTTGCAGTATTCGCTTAGACATCTCGAGCTAAAATACAAGTGCGGTCCTATGAAGAGCTCGAAAAATTTCTGTCGCGATTTTTCATGGGACTGAAAAAGCAGATGGCAGTCTGTACACAAAGACGTCAATGCACAGCATCAGGTACAGAATACATCGTCAGGATTGTTTTTGAAGTATCTGACTGCTTTTCCAAGAATTTGATTGGATTGCTATTTAAAGTTAGTGTTGGACTATTTGGAACCTCTTGACCTCAAAGGACTAGTGATGCACAATAAAATGAACGTGCCTTTTTCTCTTGTTTATAAATCAATAAAATATCAAAAGACAAGGATCTATTTTAGGTGTTATATAAAACAAATAATGAGTTTTTCATTTGTGCAATGGAAAGAATATTTCATGAGGTGAAAGATGAAATTTCCATTCAATGATGCGAACATATTACTAAATGCATGAAAGTTATATTAGTGGCCCACTAATAATGCACTTCATCATGAACTCTACACTGACACTCACACAACCTGCATGCTTCTTCAGTTCCAGCACCTCCCAGCTAACACAAATGTTCATCTGTTGCTCCATCAGGCCACAACATGATCCTGGATGCAGTGTTTCAGTCATGTCCACATAATGTACCATCATGTCCTTGAAAGGCCACAATGTAAAAATGTTTCTCTGTTACATTGTGAAGCCAGAATCTGCAGTAGTTAATTTTCAACAAGTAATCGGTTTAATGTTGGACACAGGGCTCCTTATTGACCCCAACAAAGGCCCCTCCTGCAGTGAGGTCATTTTCTCCCAGTGTGGGGATCTTTCGTTGCACAATCTACCCACATTTCCTGAAACACACCCAGTAATGTGTGTCTGACTGTAAGGAAACCCCCACACATCCAGCCAAGAATAGAAAAGAATCACTGAAAGCTGAAACATGGCAACAAGATGATTGACAGGTCGTCTGTGATCATCGATAAAATACACTTCTGTTGACACTGTGTGCTTTTGATGAAATTCACGGGATAATGACACAATAAACATGAGTGCAATTCAAAGACAAGTTAAGAAATATTGAGCCCATGACTACCCCCCCATCCCCCCCAAAAAAGTTTTAGGCAGGCTGCAGTTTAATTTACGACCCCAAATCAGAAAAGGTTGGGACAATATGGAAAAGAGGAGGACAGAGACAAAAAACACATCCGAACTGCATGTTAAGGATATCCAAACATTTCTTCACAGTGCAGTGGAACTTCTGACACTTCACTGTTGGTGTATGCCTGTTACAGTCAGCAGCCAGGCACAAAGAAGATGTGAACCCCAGAAACAGGCGCCAGACTGAAAGGGATAAGTGCAAAAAACCAAGTGTTTTAATTATACAAAGTGACAAACCAAATGACATATCATGCAATCCATAACAAACCGTGAGGGAAACAGGATCATAAGACAAACAAAAGAACTGGATGATACGGAGAGAAAAGCACCAACAGTACTCACTAAAGATCTGGTCTAAAGAGGACAAGATACACAAACTGATATTCATACAAACAATGGACTCACACCCAGCCGAGAATAAGGAGTGACAATAAAGATCAACTAATGACTAACAGGTGCACAAGGGAAAATAGAAGGAGGAACTAACAGGTGCATGTGAAATAACAGAAACACAGAGGAATAACTAAACAGACAATGATTGAAGATCAAAAACACAGACAGCAAAGGGTGAGTGGAATCAAAACTAACAATAAACAACCTGACCCACAGACAAGAATAAAATCCACACGGAAAATAAAAGACAACCATGGATGAAAATACATAACTACTCAAACCAAAATACATAATCAACACTTTGAATACAAGAGAACAAATGAGGACTACGAAGAGACAGGTGAACACACAATGCCAGGACACACCAGGGGGCGAACATAAAACAAGGATCGACATGAGCAGACATCAGACACACATGACACAACAGAGGGGTGGAGAAAACATGTATGACACACATATGAAGACAACAAGACGACATGTTCACACACAGACAATAATAGGACAGCAGGTGCACACAAAGGGACGCATGAGGAGCTCAGACACAAACCAGGACCGAACACCACACAAGACTCAGGAGGCAGACCCACAGAGGACAGACATAACCAACACACATACAGACATGCGGAGCGAGGAACACAAACACACACGACTCGGGGGCAGACCCACAGAGGACAGACATGACACAAAGACCAACTAAACCCCTTGAACAGATCAAATCAAATCAAATTAAATCAATTTAATTTATATAGCGCCAAATCACAACAAACAGTTGCCCCAAGGTGCTTCATATTGCAAGGCAAAGCCATACAATAATTACAGAAAAACCCCAACTGTCAAAACGACCCCCTGTGAGCAAGCACTTGGCGACAGTGGGAAGGAAAAACTCCCTTTTAACAGGAAGAAACCTCCAGCAGAACCAGGCTCAGGGAGGGGCAGTCTTCTGCTGGGACTGGTTGGGGCTGAGGGAGAGAACCAGGAAAAAGACATGCTGTGGAGGGGAGCAGAGATCGATCACTAATGATTAAATGCACAGTGGTGCATACAGAGCAAAAAGAGAAAGAAACAGTGCATCAAGGGAACCCCCCAGCAGTCTACGTCTATAGCAGCATAACTAAGGGATGGTTCAGGGTCACCTGATCCAGCCCTAACTATAAGCTTTAGCAAAAAGGAAAGTTTTAAGCCTAATCTTAAAAGTAGAGAGGGTGTCTGTCTCCCTGATCCGAATTGGGAGCTGGTTCCACAGGAGAGGAGCCTGAAAGCTGAAGGCTCTGCCTCCCATTCTACTCTTACAAACCCTAGGAACTACAAGTAAGCCTGCAGTGATATGGTACTATGAGGTCCCTAAGATAAGATGGGACCTGATTATTCAAAACCTTATAAGTAAGAAGAAGAATTTTAAATTCTATTCTAGAATTAACAGGAAGCCAATGAAGAGAGGCCAATATGGGTGAGATATGCTCTCTCCTTCTAGTCACTGTCAATACTCTAGCTACAGCATTTTGAATTAACTGAAGGCTTTTCAAGGAACTTTTAGGACAACCTGATAATAATGAATTACAATAGTCCAGCCTAGAGGAAATAAATGCATGAATTAGTTTTTCAGTATCACTCTGAGACAAGACCTTTCTAATTTTAGAGATATTGTGCAAATGCAAAAAAGCAGTCCTACATATTTGTTTAATATGCGCATTGAATGACAAATCCTGATCAAAAATGACTCCAAGATTTCTCACAGTATTACTAGAGGTCAGGGTAATGCCATCCAGAGTAAGGATCTGGTTAGACACCATGTTTCTAAGATTTGTGGGGCCAAGTACAATAACTTCAGTTTTATCTGAGTTTAAAAGCAGGAAATTAGAGGTCATCCATGTCTTTATGTCTGTAAGACAATCCTGCAGTTTAGCTAATTGGTGTGTGTCCTCTGGCTTCATGGATAGATAAAACTGAGTATCATCTGCGTAACAATGAAAATTTAAGCAATGCTATCTAATAATACTGCCTAAGGGAAGCATGTATAAAGTGAATAAAATTGGTCCTAGCACAGAACCTTGTGGAACTCCATAATTAACCTTAGTCTGTGAAGAAGATTCCCCATTTACATGAACAAATTGTAATCTATTAGATAAATATGATTCAAACCACCGCAGCGCAGTGCCTTTAATACCTATGGCATGCTCTAATCTCTGTAATAAAATTTTATGGTCAACAGTATCAAAAGCAGCACTGAGGTCTAACAGAACAAGCACAGAGATGAGTCCACTGTCCAAGGCCATAAGAAGATCATTTGTAACCTTCACTAATGCTGTTTCTGTACTATGATGAATTCTAAAACCTGACTGAAACTCTTCAAATAGACCATTCCTCTGCAGATGATCAGTTAGCTGTTTTACAACTACCCTTTCAAGAATTTTTGAGAGAAAAGGAAGGTTGGAGATTGGCCTATAATTAGCTAAGATAGCTGGGTCAAGTGATGGCTTTTTAAGTAATGGTTTAATTACTGCCACCTTAAAAGCCTGTGGTACATAGCCAACTAACAAAGACAGATGGATCATATTTAAGATCGAAGCATTAATTAATGGTAGGGCTTCCTTGAGCAGCCTGGTAGGAATGGGGTCTAATAGACATGTTGATGGTTTGGAGGAAGTAACTAATGAAAATAACTCAGACAGAACAATCAGAGAGAAAGAGTCTAACCAAATACCGGCATCACTGAAAGCAGCCAAAGAGAACGATACGTCTTTGGGATGGTTATGAGTAATTTTTTCTCTAATAGTTAAAATTTTATTAGCAAAGAAAATCATGAAGTCATTACTAGTTAACATTAAAGGAATACTCGGCTCAATAGAGCTCTGACTCTTTGTCAGCCTGGCTACAGTGCTGGTGGTTGGCTCTCACTGCGGTATTGTATCACTTCCTGTTCCGGAGCACAGCGGTGTTTTTCTGTATCTGTTAGCTGTTTAATCTGCGCAGTTAGATTGATCTAGTTATCTAGATTACGATTTGTTTCCCAGTGTAATCTTTACGTGCCTTAACTAAAGCACTCCTTCTGCTGAATCACCTCTAAATTATTTACACATTATTCACTTTGCGTGTTTTTAGGAATCCGCTAGCTTAGCGTAGCTACTAGCTCTTAGCCGATTTAGCATGGCGGCTTCTCCTGTCTCTCCTGCACTTTTCTGCTCTGGGTGTGAAATGTTTAGTTATTCCTCGGCCTCCTTTAGCAGTAATGGTACTTGTAATAAGTGTAGCTTATTCGTAGCTTTGGAGGCCAGGCTGGGCGAATTGGAGACTCGGCTCCGCACCGTGGAAAATTCTACAGCTAGCCAGGCCCCTGTAGTCGGTGCGGACCAAGGTAGCTTAGCCGCCGTTAGTTACCCCCTGGCAGATCCCGAGCAGCCGGGAAAGCAGGCTGACTGGGTGACTGAGGAGGAAGCGTTGCCCTAAACAGAAGCCCTGTGTACACCGCCAACCCGTTCACATCTCTAACCGTTTTTCCCCACTCGACGACACACCCGCCGAGGATCAAACTCTGGTTATTGGCGACTCTGTTTTGCGAAATGTGAAGTTAGCGACACCAGCAACCATAGTCAATTGTCTTCCGGGGGCCAGAGCAGGCGACATTGAAGGAAATTTGAAACTGCTGGCTAAGGCTAAGCGTAAATTTGGTAAGATTGTAATTCACGTCGGCAGTAATGACACTCGGTTACGCCAATCGGAGGTCACTAAAATTAACATTAAATCGGTGTGTAACTTTGCAAAAACAATGTCGGACTCTAGTTTTCTCTGGGCCCCTCCCCAATCAGACCGGGAGTGACATGTTTAGCCGCATGTTCTCCTTGAATTGCTGGCTGTCTGAGTGGTGTCCACAAAATGAGGTGGGCTTCATAGATAATTGGCAAAGCTTCTGGGGAAAACCTGGTCTTGTTAGGAGAGACGGCATCCATCCCACTTTGGATGGAGCAGCTCTCATTTCTAGAAATCTGGCCAATTTTCTTAAATCCTCCAAACCGTGACTATCCAGGGTTGGGACCAGGAAGCAGAGTTGTAGTCTTACACACCTCTCTGCAGCTTCTCTCCCCCTGCCATCCCCTCATTACCCCATCCCCGTAGAGACGGTGCCTGCTCCCAGACCACTAATAACCAGCAAAAATCTATTTAAGCATAAAAATTCAAAAAGAAAAAATAATATAGCACCTTCAACTGCACCACAGACTAAAACAGTTAAATGTGGTCTATTAAACATTAGGTCTCTCTCTTCTAAGTCCCTGTTGGTAAATGATATAATAATTGATCAACATATTGATTTATTCTGCCTTACAGAAACCTGGTTACAGCAGGATGAATATGTTAGTTTAAATGAGTCAACACCCCCGAGTCACACTAACTGTCAGAATGCTCGTAGCACGGGCCGGGGCGGAGGATTAGCAGCAATCTTCCATTCCAGCTTATTAATTAATCAAAAACCCAGACAGAGCTTTAATTCATTTGAAAGCTTGACTCTTAGTCTTGTCCATCCAAATTGGAAGTCCCAAAAACCAGTTTTATTTGTTATTATCTATCGTCCACCTGGTCGTTACTGTGAGTTTCTCTGTAAATTTTCAGACCTTTTGTCTGACTTAGTTCTTAGCTCAGATAAGATAATTATAGTGGGCGATTTTAACATCCACACAGATGCTGAGAATGACAGCCTCAACACTGCATTTAATCTATTATTAGACTCTATTGGCTTTGCTCAAAAAGTAAATGAGTCCACCCACCACTTTAATCATATCTTAGATCTTGTTCTGACTTATGGTATGGAAATAGAAGACTTAACAGTATTCCCTGAAAACTCCCTTCTGTCTGATCATTTCTTAATAACATTTACATTTACTCTGATGGACTACCCAGCAGTGGGGAATAAGTTTCATTACACTAGAAGTCTTTCAGAAAGCGCTGTAACTAGGTTTAAGGATATGATTCCTTCTTTATGTTCTCTAATGCCATATACCAACACAGTGCAGAGTAGCTACCTAACTCTGTAAGTGAGATAGAGTATCTCGTCAATAGTTTTACATCCTCATTGAAGACAACTTTGGATGCTGTAGCTCCTCTAAAAAAGAGAGCTTTAAATCAGAAGTGCCTGACTCCGTGGTATAACTCACAAACCCGTAGCTTAAAGCAGATAACCCATAAGTTGGAGAGGAAATGGCGTCTCACTAATTTAGAAGATCTTCACTTAACCTGGAAAAAGAGTCTGTTGCTCTATAAAAAAGCCCTCCGTAAAGCTAGGACATCTTTCTACTCATCACTAATTGAAGAAAATAAGAACAACCCCAGGTTTCTTTTCAGCACTGTAGCCAGGCTGACAAAGAGTCAGAGCTCTATTGAGCTGAGTATTCCATTAACTTTAACTAGTAATGACTTCATGACTTTCTTTGCTAACAAAATTTTAACTATTAGAGAAAAAATTACTCATAACCATCCCAAAGACGTATCGTTATCTTTGGCTGCTTTCAGTGATGCCGGTATTTGGTTAGACTCTTTCTCTCCTGATTGTTCTGTCTGAGTTATTTTCATTAGTTACTTCATCCAAACCATCAACATGTTTATTAGACCCCATTCCTACCAGGCTGCTCAAGGAAGCCCTACCATTATTTAATGCTTCGATCTTAAATATGATCAATCTATCTTTGTTAGTTGGCTATGTACCACAGGCTTTTAAGGTTGCAGTAATTAAACCATTACTTAAAAAGCCATCACTTGACCCAGCTATCTTAGCTAATTATAGGCCAATCTCCAACCTTCCTTTTCTCTCAAAAATTCTTGAAAGGGTAGTTGTAAAACAGCTAACTGATCATCTGCAGAGGAATAGTCTGTTTGAAGAGTTTCAGTCGGGTTTTAGAATTCATCATAGTACAGAAACAGCATTAGTGAAGGTTACAAATGATCTTCTTATGGCCTTGGACAGTGGACTCATCTCTGTGCTTGTTCTGTTAGACCTCAGTGCTGCTTTTGGTACTGTTGACCATAAAATTTTATTACAGAGATTAGAGCATGCCATAGGTATTAAAGGCACTGCGCTGCGGTGGTTTGAATCATATTTGTCTAATAGATTACAATTTGTTCATGTAAATGGGGAATCTTCTTCACAGACTAAAGTTAATTATGGAGTTCCACAAGGTTCTGTGCTAGGACCAATTTTATTCACTTTATACATGCTTCCCTTAGGCAGTATTATTAGACGGTATTGCTTAAATTTTCATTGTTACGCAGATGATACCCAGCTTTATCTATCCATGAAGCCAGAGGACACACACCAATTAGCTAAACTGCAGGATTGTCTTACAGACATAAAGACATGGATGACCTCTAATTTCCTGCTTTTAAACTCAGATAAAACTGATGTTATTGTACTTGGCCCCACAAATCTTAGAAACATGGTGTCTAACCAGATCCTTACTGTGGATGGCATTACCCTGACCTCTAGTAATACTGTGAGAAATCTTGAAGTCATTTTTGATCAGGATATGTCATTCAAAGCGCATATTAAACAAATATGTAGGACTGCTTTTTTGCATTTACGCAATATCTCTAAAATCAGAAAGGTCTTGTCTCAGAGTGATGCTGAAAAACTAATTCATGCATTTATTTCCTCTAGGCTGGACTATTGTAATTCATTATTATCAGGTTGTCCTAAAAGTTCCCTAAAAAGCCTTCAGTTAATTCAAAATGCTGCAGCTAGAGTACTGATGGGGACTAGAAGGAGAGAGCATATCTCACCCATATTGGCCTCTCTTCATTGGCTTCCTGTTAATTCTAGAATAGAATTTAAAATTCTTCTTCTTACTTATAAGGTTTTGAATAATCAGGTCCCATCTTATCTTAGGGACCTCGTAGTACCATATCACCCCAATAGAGCACTTCGCTCTCAGACTGCAGGCTTACTTGTAGTTCCTAGGGTTTGTAAGAGTAGAATGGGAGGCAGAGCCTTCAGCTTTCAGGCTCCTCTCCTGTGGAACCAGCTCCCAATTCAGATCAGGGAGACAGACACCCTCTCTACTTTTAAGATTAGGCTTAAAACTTTCCTTTTTGCTAAAGCTTATAGTTAGGGCTGGATCAGGTGACCCTGAACCATCCCTTAGTTATGCTGCTATAGATGTAGACTGCTGGGGGGTTCCCATGATGCACTGTTTCTTTCTCTTTTTGCTCTGTATGCACCACTCTGCATTTAATCATTAGTGATCGATCTCTGCTCCCCTCCACAGCATGTCTTTTTCCTGGTTCTCTCCCTCAGCCCCAACCAGTCCCAGCAGAAGACTGCCCCTCCCTGAGCCTGGTTCTGCTGGAGGTTTCTTCCTGTTAAAAGGGAGTTTTTCCTTCCCACTGTAGCCAAGTGCTTGCTCATAGGGGGTCGTTTTGACCGTTGGGGTTTTACATAATTATTGTATGGCCTTGCCTTACAATATAAAGCGCCTTGGGGCAACTGTTTGTTGTGATTTGGCGCTATATAAAAAAATTGATTGATTGACTGATTGAAAAGAAACATGGGGTTGTTCTTATTTTCTTCAATTAGTGATGAGTAGTAAGATGTCCTAGCTTTATGGAGGGCTTTTTTATAGTGCAACAGACTCTTTTTCCAGGCTAAGTGAAGATCTTCTAAATTAGTGAGACGCCATTTCCTCTCCAACGTACGGGTTATCTGCTTTAAGCTACGAGTTTGTGAGTTATACCATGGAGTCAGGCACTTCTGATTTAAGGCTCTCTTTTTCAGAGGAGCTACAGCATCCAAAGTTGTCCTCAATGAGGATATAAAACTATTGACGAGATAATCTATCTCACTCACAGAGTTTTGGTAGCTACTCTGCTCTGTGTTGGTATATGGCATTGGAGAACATAAAGAAGGAATCATATCCTTAAACCTAGTTACAGCGCTTTCTGAAAGACTTCTACTGTAATGAAACTTATTCCCCACTACTGGGTAGTCCATCAGAGTAAATGTAAATGTTATTAAGAAATGACCAGACAGAAGGGGGTTTTCAGGGAATACTGTTAAGTCTTCAATTTCCATACCATACGTCAGAACAAGATCTAAGGTATGATTAAAGTGGTGGGTGGACTCATTTACATTTTGAACAAAGCCAATCGAGTCTAACAATAGATTAAATGCAGTGTTGAGGCTGTCATTCTCAGCATCTGTGTGGATGTTAAAATCGCCCACTATAATTATCTTATCTGAGCTAAGCACTAAGTCAGACAAAAGGTCCAAAAATTCACAGAGAAACTCACAGTAACGACCAGGAGGACGATAGATGACAACAAATAAAACTGGTTTTTGGGACTTCCAATTTGGATGGACAAGACTAAGAGACAAGCTTTCAAATGAATTAAAGCTCTGTCTGGGTTTTTGATTAATTAATAAGCTGGAGTGGAAGATTGCTGCTAATCCTCCGCCTCGGCCCGTGCTACGAGCATTCTGGCAGTTAGTGTGACTCGGGGTTGTTGACTCATTTAAACTAACATATTCATCCTGCTGTAACCAGGTTTCTGTAAGGCAGAATAAATCAATATGTTGATCCATTATTATATCATTTACTAACAGGGACTTAGAAGAGAGAGATCTAATGTTTAATAGACCACATTTAACTGTTTTAGTCTGTGGTGCAGTTAAAGGTGCTATATTATTTTTTCTTTTTGAATTTTTATGCTTAAATAGATTTTTACTGGTTGTTGTTGGTCTGGGAGCAGGCACCGTCTCTACGGGGATGGGGTAATGAGGGGATGGCAGGGGGAGAGAAGCTGCAGAGAGGTGTGTAAGACTACAACTCTGCTTCCTGGTCCCAACCCTGGATAGTCATGGTTTGGAGGATTTAAGAAAATTGGCCAGATTTCTAGAAATGAGAGCTGCTCCATCCAAAGTGGGATGGATGCCGTCTCTCCTAACAAGACCAGGTTTTCCCCAGAAGCTTTGCCAATTATCTATGAAGCCCACCTCATTTTTTGGACGCCATTCAGACAGCCAGCAATTCAAGGAGAACATGCGGCTAAACATGTCACTCCCGGTCCGATTGGGGAGGGGCCCATAGAAAACTACAGAGTCCGACACTGTTTTTGCAAATTTACACACCGATTCAATATTAATTTTAGTGACCTCTGATTGGCGTAACCGGGTGTCATTACTGCCGACGTTAATTACAATCTTACCAAATTTACGCTTAGCCTTAGCCAGCAGTTTCAAATTTCCTTTAATGTCGCCTGCTCTGGCCCCCGGAAGACAATTGACTATGGTTGCTTGTGTCGCTAACTTCACATTTCTCAAAACAGAGTCGCCAATAACCAGAGTTTGATCCTCAGCGGGTGTGTCGCCGAGTGGGAAAAAACGGTTAGAGATGTGAACGGGTTGGCGGTGTACACGGGGCTTCTGTTTAGGACTACAGTTCTTCCTCACAGTCACCCAGTCGGCCTGCTTTCCCGGCTGTTCGGGATCTGCCGGGAGGGAACTAACGGCGGCTAAGCTACCTTGGTCCGCACCGACTACAGGGGCCTGGCTAGCTGTAGGATTTTCCAAGGTGCGGAGCCGAGTCTCCAATTCGCCCAGCCTGGCCTCCAAAGCTACGAATAAGCTACACTTATTACAAGTACCATTACTGCTAAAGGAGGCCGAGGAATAACTAAACATTTCACACCCAGAGCAGAAAAGTGCGGGAGAGACAGGAGAAGCTGCCATGCTAAACCGGCTAAGAGCTAGTAGCCGCGCTAAGCTAGCGGATTCCTAAAAACATGCAAAGTGAATATTGTGTAAATAATTTAGAGGTGATTCAGCAGAGGGAGTGCTTTAGTTAAGGCACGTGAAGATTACACTGGGAAACAAATCATTATCTAGTTAATTAGATCAATCTAACTGCGCAGATTAAACAGCTAACAGATACAGCAAAACACCGCTGTGCTCCGGAACAGGAAGTGATACAATACCGCAGAGAGAGCCAACCACCAGTAGAGGTTCAACCAACAGATAACACCACAACAACTCCACAGACCTGCGGTCTTATTTTATCCACTGCCCACTATGTTGTTCCCATGTTCAAACAAGCTTTGTTAACGATTCAGCGTACGAGTCAAATTTGTCGTGTTCTGTTAGCTCCTCCGTGCTGTTGGGTCTTGCTTTGCGAATAGCAGATTTAAAATTAGCCACAGAGCGGCCCTGCAAACAGAATCCACCTAGAAATAAAAGGTGTTACACAAGGTCTGCTGTTTTATGAAGATATTTATGAAGCAAAGTCAGGGCCCTGTCACACTAGAGCATGGATACTGTACGAATCACATGAATTGGAAAAACAAACAGATTTCAAGCTGCACTCATACGGGACAGACATTCGTACAGCCATGTACAAATACACAGAATGTGGCACAGAGCCAGCACATATGATCCGTGCAATTAGGAGTGCAGCATTTATTCAGTGTTTAGTGTATGTTTATAGATGTCGTACAGAGACAGTGCAGCTCAAAGTCAAATGCCTTGTATTCTGTGGATATTTGGCAAATAAAAGCTATTGTGATTCTGATTCTGTTGTGAACGGAGTGACCAAAATCTGTAATCCGTGCCTGTAAATATTCCCTGAAGTTCTAAAATAGGGAATAATTCAGCCAGGAGCCTACAAGATGCTTCACAGACATCCCTTTGAATATTTAACTCACTAATGTTCAGTTATTTTCCAAACGTATCACTCTGTGATTTTCAAGGGAAAAAAAAAGACAAAATTTTGTAAAATCAAAGAAAATCAGTGATTTCAATGTGGTAAAGGTATAAATCATTATAAGCAACATATACAAGGTCTGTTAGAAAAAGTATCAGACCTTTTTATTTTTTTTCAAAAACCTTATGGATTTCAATCACGTGTGATTGCATCAGCCAAGCTTGACCCTTCGTGCGCATGCGTGAGTTTTTTTAACGCCTGTCGGGGTGTGATCACTGGTCCACCCTCTCGTCGTTTTTTTTATTGCGAATAAATGTCTGAACGATTTGGAGCTTTGCTGCATCAATTTTTTTCCAGAAACTGTGAGAGACCTCCAGGTGGACACCGTTCGGAAAATTAATATGGCTTTCAGGGACGATTTTATGGGGATTACACAGATTAAGGAGTGATACAGACGGTTTAAAGACCGCCCACAACTACTGAGAGCGCGGCGCACTCTGAGTGCCGATTGACACGCTGAAACCCCGCTGAAACAACCAGATCATTTCCAACGTGAAGGCTTTGTTGATCCGGGATGTCATCTGATTTTCACAAAAAGGCAGAAGGCGTGGATATCAAGACTTTTTCGGCACATTCCACTGTTACAGGAATTTTTTTCATGGAAAGAGAAGCGGACGGATGCGCCACGGAGCCGTTCATGGCGCAGCACAAAACCACCTCCGTGTTGGTCTCACAGGACGGCTTTCAGATGGCTTTCAGACGGCTGTCGGTGGGTTTTCAGTTGTGTGAATATCCGAGAAATTGTGGATGAGCCTGGACATGCCAGAACATGTCCTGTGAAGCTTCATCACGGTGTTGCTTTGCGTCATGCAGCTCCACCGCGAGGCACGGAACTCCACTCCTCTTTCCATGACAAAAACTCCTGTAACAGTGGAATGTGCCGTTCATTTCTAAACTGGATGCTGTCTTGATCCGGTATGTCGTCTGACTAGCAGGAATTGCGGAAGACGTGGACATCAGCAGTTTTTTGGCACATTGAGACAGACGTGCGGAGGAGTTCCGCGCGTCACGGTGGAGCCACATGACGCAAAGCAACGCTGTGAAGCCTGAAACTGTAACAGTGGAATGTGCCAAAAAAGTCTTGATTTCCACGCCTTCTGCCTTTTTGTGAAAGTCAGACGATGTCCCGGATCAACAAAGCCTTCATGTTGGAAATGATCTGGTTGTTTCAGTGGGGTTTGAGCCTGTCGATCGGCACTTGGAGCGCGGCGCGCTCTCAGCAGTTGTGGGCGGTCTTTAAACCATCTGGATCACTCCTTAATCTGTGTAATCCCCATAAAATCGTCCCTGAAAGCCATATTAATTTTTCGAATGGTGTCCACCTGGAGGTCTCTAACAGTTTCTGGAAAAAAATTGATGCAGCAAAGCTCCAAATCGTTCAGACATTTATTCGCAATAAAAAAACGACGAGAGGGTGAACCAGTGTTCACACAAAGCCTGCTCACAGGCGAATGACGCAACCGACAGGCGTGAAAAAACTCTCGCATGCGCACGAAGGTTCAAGCTTGGCTGATGCAATCACACGTGATTCAAATCCATATGGTTTTTGAAAAAAATAAAAAGGTCCGATACTTTTCTAACAGACCTCATCACAATAAATCAACTACTTCCATGGGACTTATACTCCATTATTTAGTTCATTCAATTCCACTCAATTCATTCAATGATCTGAGGACCAGTGGAAAAAAATTAACTGCTTAATGTTTTCTAGCTATTGTTTTTCAGCTCTGGAGCGCCACGTGTCAGTTTAAACAAAAACAAACTTAGTGGTGACACCTTTTGCCCCTCAGGTAAATTACATAAAAACAAGAGAAGCATGACATGCACGAGCATGAATGTCATTAAATGAAAGTAACTCTTTTTTTCTCATATTTCCCAAATAAAACTTGACAGCTGATTTGATAAACCAATGTTTGAACATTCACTGCAATTGGTAAGTAAATTCTTCAAGTATATTTAATGATAAGTCACAAATCATAAAAGTGCCCATTTGTAAACAGTCGGCCTAGATGACAGTAAGCACTGCAGGTACATGCAAGACTCAACAAAAATATAAACGCAACACTTTTGGTTTTGCTCCCATTTTGTATGAGATGAACTCAAAGATCTAAAACTTTTTCCACATACACAATATCACCATTTCCCTCAAATATTGTTCACAAACCAGTCGAAATCTGTGATAGTGAGCACTTCTCCTTTGCTGAGATAATCCATCCCACCTCACAGGTGTGCCATATCAAGATGCTGATTAGACACCATGATTAGTGCACAGGTGTGCCTTAGACTGCCCACAATAAAAGGCCACTCTGAAAGGTGCAGTTTTATCACACAGCACAATGCCACAGATGTTGCAAGATTTGAGGGAGCGTGCAGTTGGCATGCTGACAGCAGGAATGTCAACCAGAGCTGTTGCTCGTGTATTGAATGTTCATGTCTCTACCATAAGCCGTCTCCAAAGTCGTTTCAGAGAATTTCGCAGTACATCCAACCAGCCTCACAACCGCAGACCATGTGTAACCACACCAGCCCAGGACCTCCACATCCAGCATGTTCACCTCCAAGATCGTCTGAGACCAGCCACTCGGACAGCTGCTGAAACAATCGGTTTGCATAACCAAAGAATTTCTGCACAAACTGTCAGAAACCGTCTCAGGGAAGCTCATCTGCATGCTCGTCATCCTCATCGGGGTCTCGACCTGACTCCAGTTCGTCGTCGTAACCGACTTGAGTGGGCAAATGCTCACATTCACTGGCGTTTGGCACGTTGGAGAGGTGTTCTCTTCACGGATGATGCGAAGGAGATGTGTTGCACTGCATGAGGCAAATTGTGGTCACAACAGATACTGACTGGTATCCACCCCCCCAATAAAACTGCACCTTTCAGAGTGGCCTTTTATTGTGGACAGTCTAAGGCACACCTGTGCACTAATCATGGTGTCTAATCAGCATCTTGATATGGCACACCTGTGAGGTGGGATGGATTATCTCAGCAAAGGAGAAGTGCTCACTATCACAGATTTAGACTGGTTTGTGAACAATATTTGAGGGAAATGGTGATATTGTGTATGTGGAAAAAGTTTTAGATCTTTGAGTTCATCTCATACAAAATGAGAGCAAAACCAAAAGTGTTGCGTTTATATTTTTGTTGAGTGTATGTATATGTATGTATATGCAGTGGTGGGCACACTTCCGATAATCCGATAACAGATAATTATCGAAGATAATGTTTTCATTATCGGATTATCTTTTTAGATAACTTTAAAAACCATCATCGGAGTAATTACCTTCCGATGAATTGCCGACCAATAACTTTTAGACCGATAACGTAATAAACGAAGCTGAACAGTGAAAAACATTTTTAAAACTTAAAAGCAGTTGAGACCTACCTGTTTAAAGTTTCCTAGTAGATATGTTGTTCTACCCTCTGCAAACAGAAGAAAGCTGTTTTCAGAAAAAAAAACTACTCTATCCTCTATAGGCAAAGGAGAACTGGTGACCCAAAAAAAAATAAATAATTTCCTTTAACACCATACTGATATAACCGCAATATCACCCAAGTCATCCAGAGGCATACATTTTTAACTTATGGTTCAAATTTTAACCTACTCATTTTGGACAAGTTATTTAAAATTACTGTCATGTCTGAAGTTTTATAAAGTGAAAATATCAGATATATGTTTTCGTTTTAAAGTAATGTGCTAATTTTTAAGGTTTTGTGAGCACATGGTGTGCCCGGCAGCAATGCATTATGGGTAGCATAGGGTAATCTTGTTGGAAAACTGTAGTGACACGGATCCACAACAGGGGGCGTAAATGATCGGACAATGAAAGAGTCGAATATGAACACTTTACTGTTGTGAAAGAGCACAACAAAAACACAGAGGATTACAGAATTTGAGCAAACAGTCAATCCACAAAGGTGACGTGTGGGCAAGCTTGAGGATAGAAGACGTCTGTCCTGAGAAGAACTGGAACCACATGATTTCCTCTGCCACCGAACCTGGAGAATACTGGAGCCGCCAAGTTCCGAGTCCCCAGGTGGCCACCTTCTCCGGGTGTCGGATCTGGTACTGCTGGCGAGAAGCAAAAACAGTCAGATGTGGGTGCGTGCACACCCAGAAACAACAATGGTGGGAATTCCACCTCCACCTCTAATACACACTCGTGCAGCTCCTGTCTAACCACTTATCTGGTTGGGGTGTGAAGCAAAGCCGTCGCTGATCACACCAAATGCCAGTCTCTCAGATAAGGAACACCACAGGAAAGCGGCTGCAAAAAGAGTTCAGACTAAGACACAGTTTAGGGTTAAGGCTGAGAATATTACCTTCACAGGTAGATGATATCTCGGCAACAAGGTGGAGATGACGTCCGGTTTTTATGGAGTGGAATGATGAAGTGTAGATGGATGACAGCTGTCATGAGATAATGAGTGACAGCTGTCACCCCCGGCTGTGTGACAAAGTGACAAAGTTTTTTATTCGGCACACAAAATATTCAAATAGAAAAAAATGAACAATTCCACAAACAAACACAGACAAAACTAGTGAGTCTGAAAGGGTGTGCGCTGAAGCAAAGCTTATTAGCGCCCACCCCTGCTAGTACAAGTCCAACTATTCTAATCAGTCATATTTACATAAATACAAATTCACTACTACATGTCGACACACAGACATACACATCAATATACTATTCACTTATAATTATATTTATATAGTACCAGATCACAAGAAAGTCGAATCAAGGCACTTTACGCCAGTAAGGACTAACCTTACCAACCCCCAGAGCAAGCACTAGGCAACTGTGGTGAGGAAAAACTCCCTATAAGGAAGAAACCTCAAGCAGACCAGGCTCTTGGGGGTGACCCTCTGCTTGGGCTGTGCCATATATACCTATATACTTTACAAACATAAATATATACATACATATACACAGTCACTTATATACATATACACCTACCCATATCTATATATCTACATACGCATATACATACCCACACATTCAAATATACAATAAGTCCCACTTATAAATTGAACATTCCATATAAATCAAATTATATTTGCTTCTTTATGATACTTAGACATAATGTTCTTTTTGAGTAGTTTCTTAAATCTTACTAAGGTACTACTCATTCTAACCTCTGTTGAACATGTGTCCGTGGCGGCAGCGCCCTCCCGTGCCTGAAGCCCGCACTTCAGGCAGGGCGCCCTCTGGTGGTGGGCCAGCAGTACCTCCTCTTCTGGCAGCCCACACAACAGGACCCCCCCCCCCCCCAAAGGGCGCTTCCTGGCGCCCGACCAGGCTTGTCCGGGTGACGGTGGTAGAAATCAGCCAGGAGGGCCGGGTCCAGGATGAAGCTCCTCTTTACCCAAGAGCATTCTTTGGGTCCATACCCCTCCCAGTCCACCAAATACTGGAACCCCCGGCCCATTCGACGGACGTCCAGGAGCCGGCGCACTATCCAAGCCGGCTCCCCGTCGATGACCGGGCAGGAGGCGCTACCGGACCGGGAGCACAGAGAGGTGAGGTGAGGTGTGGTTTAATCCAGGAGACATGAAAAACAGGGTGGATCCGCAGTGAAGCCGGGAGTTGGAGCTTCACTGCAGCAGGACTGAGGATTTTGATGATCTTGAAGGGTCCAATGAATCTGTCCATCAGTTTGGGTGAGTCTACCTGCAGGGGAATGTCCTTAGTTGATAATCACACCTCCTGCCCGGGCTGGTATGCAGGGGCCGGGGACCGCTGGCGGTCTGCATGGGTCTTAGCCCTCGTCCGGGCCTTCATTAAGACAGAACGGGCGGTGCGCCACACCCGACGGCACGTCCGCAGGTGGGCCTGGACCGAGGGCACACCGACCTCTCCCTCCATCATGGGAAACAACGGGGGCTGGTACCCCAGACACACCTCAAACGGGGAGAGGCCGGTGGGAGAAGACACCTGACTGTTGTGTGCATACTCGATCCAGGCCAAATGGTTATTCCAGGCCGTTGGGTGCATGGATGTCACACAGCGGAGGGTCTGTTCCAACTCTTGTTTGGCCCGTTCTGGCTGTCCGTTCGTCTGTGGGTAGTACCCGGACGAGAGGCTCACGTTGGCCCCCAGTTCCCTGCAGAAACTCCTCCAGACTTGAGAGGAAAACTGGGGACCACGATCCGAGACTACGTCAGCTGGTATCCCATGCAGACGAACGACGTGGTGGACCAGGAGGTCAGCAGTCTCCTGGGCTGTTGGGAGCTTCGGGAGGGCCACGAAGTGGGCCGCGTTGGAGAATCGGTCCACTATCGTGAGGATGGTCGTCATGCCCTGGGACGGCGGGAGGCCCGTGATGAAATCCAGGCAGATATGGGACCAGGGGTGATGAGGCACCGGGAGTGGCTGGAGAAGTCCTTGGGTCCTCTTATGGTCTGCCTTGCCCCTGGCACAGGTGGTGCAGGCCTGGATATACTCCCGGACGTCGGCTTCCATAGACGCCCACCAGAAGCGCTGCCGGACAACTGCCACGGTCCTTCGCACCCCTGGATGACAGGAGAGCTTGGAACCATGACAGAAATCCAAGACTGCAGCTCTGGCTTCTGGTGGGACGTACAGACGATTTTTTGGTCCAGTTCCGGGGTCCGGGTTCCGTGCCAGGGCCTCCCGGACGGTCTTCTCCACATCCCAGGTGAGGGTAGCCACGATAGTGGACTCCGGAATGATGGGCTCCAGTGGATCTGACAGCTCATTTTTGACTTCGTCTTCGTGTACCCGGCACAAGCCATCTGATCTTTGGTTCTTGGTCCCGGGGCGATAGGTGATCCGGAAGTCAAAACGCCCGAAGAACAGTGACCAGCGGGCTTGCCTGGGGTTCAGCCGCTTGGCGGTCCTGATATACTCCAGGTTCCGATGGTCAGTGAAAACCGCAAACGGCACAGATGCTCCGTCCAACAGGTGTCTCCACTCCTCAAGAGCCTCTTTCACCGCAAGGAGTTCTCGGTTGCCGACGTCATAGTTCCGTTCAGCTGGGGTCAACCTGCGAGAAAAGTAGGCACACGGGTGAAGAACCTTATCAGTCTCTCCGCTCTGGGATAGCACCGCTCCTATCCCTGAGCCAGAGGCGTCCACTTCAACCACAAACTGGCGGCCAGGGTCGGGCTGCACCAGAACTGGTGCAGTCGAGAACCGTCGTTTCAACTCCCTGAACGCGGCTTCGCACTGATCCGACCAGGTGAAGGGGACTTTTGGAGAGGTCAGGGCTGTCAGGGGGCTAACTACCTGACTGTAGCCCTTAATGAACCTCCTGTAGAAATTTGCAAAGCCGAGGAACTGTTGCAGCTTCCTACTGCTTGTTGGTTGGGGCCAATCTCTCACCGCCGCAACCTTGGCCGGATCAGGGGCGACGGAGTTGGAGGAGATGATAAACCCCAGGAAGGACAAAGAGGTGCGGTGAAACTCACACTTCTCGCCCTTGACAAACAGCCGGTTCTCCAACAACCGCTGCAGGACCTGCCGTACATGCTGGACATGAGTCTCAGGATCCGGAGAAAAGATGAGTATATTGTCCAGATATACGAAGACGAATCGGTGCAGGAAGTCCCGCAAGGCGTCATTAACCAAAGCTTGGAACGTCGCGGGGGCGTTAGTGAGGCCGAACGGCATGACCAGGTACTCAAAATGACCTAACGGGGTCTTAAATGCCATCTTCCATTCGTCTCCCTTCCGGATCCGAACCAGGTGGTATGCTTTTCTAAGATCCAACTTGGTGAAGATTTTGGCTCCATGCAGGGGCGTGAACACTGAATCTAACAGGGGCAACGGGTATCGATTGCGAACCGTAATCTCGTTAAGCCCCCTGTAATCAATGCATGGACGGAGTCCGCCGTCTTTCTTGCCCACAAAAAAGAAACCTGCACCCATCGGGGAGGTGGAATTCCGGATCAGCCCGTCAGCTAATGAGTCCCGGATGTAGGTCTCCATTGATTCGCGCTCAGGTCGTGAGAGGTTGTACAGCCTGCTGGACGGAAACTCAACGCCCGGAATCAAATCAATGGCACAATCGTACGGACGGTGCGGGGGAAGGGTGTGTGCCAGATCCTTGCTGAAGACGTCAGCAAGATCGTGGTACTCAACCGGCACTGCCGTCAGATTGGGAGGGACTTTGACCTCCTCCTTAGCCTGTACACCGGGAGGAACCGAGGATCCTAAACACACCCGACGGCAGGTTTCGCTCCACTGAACCACCACCCCAGACGGCCAATCAATCCGGGGATTGTGTTTCAACATCCAAGGGAAGCCCAAAATCATGCGGGAGGTAGAAGGAGTCACAAAAAACGCGATCTCCTCCCGATGATTTCCAGACACCACCAGAGTTACAGGTTGTGTCTTGTGCATGATTAAAGGGAGAAGGGTGCCATCTAGTGCCCGCACCTGCAATGGCGAAGGGAGCGCCACCAGAGGGAGCCCTACCTCCCTAGCCCATCTGCTGTCTAACAGATTCCCTTCTGACCCCGTGTCCACCAGTGCTGGGGCTTGAAGGGTTAAATCCCCGCTCAGGATTGTAACTGGAAGTCGTGTGGAAATATGTGTATGTCCCTTGTGAATGTCTTGGCCCACCCTAAGCCCAGTTTCTAGGGGCGGGCGTTGGTGTTTAACCGCTTGGGGCAGTCTCTCTGCAGATGCTCACTCAAGCCGCAGACAAAGCAATCACCGCGGCCAGCCTCCTCTGTCTGTTAGGTGGTCTAAATGTGGCCCTGCTCGTGTCCATAGCTTCATCAGCAGGGGGAGCTGTAGCCACATGGAGCATTGAGGCTGTGGAGCGTGGGGAGGGCGCAACCTTTTCGGACCCGGAAGGGAGAGGGATGGCGCGTGCCCGGCCACGTCCTTCGTCTCGCTCCCGACGGCGTTCCTCTAACCGATTGTCTAACCGTATAACGACATCAATAAGCCCATCTAAATCCTCCGGTTCTTCCTTGGCTACCAGATGCTCCTTCAGGACCAACGACAGTCCGTTTATGAAGGCGGCGCGGAGCGCAACGTTATTCTAGCCGGACCTCGCAGCCGCGATGTGGAAGTCGACTGCATATTCGACTGCGCTCCGGCGCCCCTGTCTCATTGACAGCAGCACAGTTGAAGCAGTCTGTCCTCTATTAGGGTGATAAAAAACCGTTTTGAATTCCCTCACAAACCCAGTATAAGTGGTAAGGAGCCGTGAATTTTGCTCCCAAAGCGCTGTAGCCCAAGCGCGTGCCTCACCACGAAGCAAGTTAATTACATAAGCCACCTTACTGGCGTCAGACGCGTACATTACGGGACGTTGTGCAAAGAGGAGCGAACACTGCATAAGAACATCCGCGCACATCTCCACACAACCTCCGTACGGCTCTGGGGGACTTATGTATGCTTCAGGGGATGGTGGGGGGGGGGGTCGTTGAACGACCAGTGGAACGTCTATATTCTGCACCGGGTCGGCAGGAGGAGGAGCTACAGCAGCGCCCTGAGCACGCGCTTCCACCTGCATGGTGAGAGCCTCTATCCTGCGGTTAAGGATGACGTTTTGCTGGGACATCAGATCCAACCGAGCGGTAAAGGCGGTGAGGATTTGCTGCAACTCACCAATCACGCCTCCTGCAGACGCCTGTGCACCCTGCTTTTCCATTGGTTGTCCAACAGATGGTTGACGCCCCTCGGGATCCATGACGCTGGCCGAGATATCCTGTTGGGAAAGTGTAGTGACACGGACCCACAACAGGAGGCATAAATGATCGGACAATGAAAGAGTCGAATATGAACACTTTACTGTTGTGAAAGAGCACAACAAAAACACAGAGGATTACAGAATTTGAGCAAACAGTCAATCCACAAAGGTGACATGTGGGCAGGCTCGAGGATAGAAGACGTCTGTCCTGAGAAGAACCGGAACCACATCATTTCCTCTGCCACCGAACCCGGAGAATACTGGAGCCGCCAAGTTCCGAGTCCCCAGGTGGCCACTGTCTCCGAGTGTCGGATCTGGTACTGCTGGTGAGGAGCAAAAACAGTCAGATGTGGGTGCGTGCACACCCAGAAACAACAATGGTGGGAATTCCACCTCCACCTCTAATACACACTCGTGCAGCTCCTGTCTAACCACTTATCTGGTTGGGGTGTGAGGCGAAGCCGTCGTTAATCACACCAAACTCCAATCTCTCAGATAAGGAACACCACAGGAAAGCGGCTGCAAAAAGAGTTCAGACTAAGACACAGTTTAGGGTTAAGGCTGAGAATATTACCTTCACAGGTAGATTATATCTCGGCAATGAGGTGGAGATGAAGTCCGGTTTTTATGGAGTGGAATGATGAAGTGTAGATGGATGACAGCTGTCATGAGCTAATGAGTGACAGCTGTCACCCCCGGCTGTGTCCATGGCGGCAGCGCCCTGTCGTGCCTGAAGCCCACACTTCAGGCAGGGCGCCCTCTGGTGGTGGGCCAGCAGTACCTCTTCTTCTGGCGGCCCACACAAGAAATCTCAGATGTTCACGACAGGACAAATGCATGTCAGACACTCTGTTCAGGCTCCACGGACAACAGCATTAAACTCTAGTGCCTAAAACTTTCGTGAATATATTCTCTGGGTTTATAGACGTTATTGCATTTGCATTTAAATTCCACGCATCTTAAATGTAGCAGACACGGATTATCTGGAATTTTGTTTGGCAAGTTTTCAAGGCTGCTACTGCCATCTACTGGCCAGTAGTGTTAAAGGCAGTATTTGCCCCAAGTACTAAGCGTCTGGGCACCAGTAGATGGCAGTGTTCTATTTATTTGACCCGGCTATATCAGATGGTGGTCAAATCAACTTTTTGGCTTTGCAAATGGCTTTTTTTTTTTCTTTTTCTTTTTTTTTTTTACAAAATAAGTTTAAAAACAAAACAACAACAAAAAAAAACATTACAAGACAGCTCTGCGGTTGGATGCTCTGTAGCTCTTCAGCAGCAGGAGGTGGTCGTGAGATTTTAAAGCTTGTTACTCCACTACACAATGCAGGACGCGCGATTAACCTGAAACTCGGTCCAAAAAATTCTCGCACGAATGAAAAATCATCTGAAAAATGGCCAAAACACGCACAGTGTAAAGCCAACATTTATGTGTCAAGATAAGGCTTTTCAGAACTGAGCAATTGTTAACCTTGTCCTTTGTTTTATCTATGTTTTTATTATTGCATTTTAACCTGTGAAGTGCTTTGTGACTTATGTCTGTGAAAGGCAGTATATAAATAAATTTACTTACTTACTAATATTGAGTGCACGTTTTACAACATCATAAAACGTGCGCACATCTTCAAACATTCTCTCCACATGCAAAACATTTTGCAATGACACTTCCAGGGCTCCGTAAAAATGCCTTTTTTTTACAAATAAAAATGGAATATTTTACAAAAGCACATTTATCTTTAAACCAACACACGACACATGTCACATTAACGTGTTGGTTTACATAATGAATGACTGAACCAATCAGTGTTTAGCAGAGGCACTTTTACCCAGAATGCTTTGCAGTCTGTGTTTGTTACAAAACCTCAGAATTAGTGCATTATTCAACATTAAAAGATATATGTTATATTTTAACTTTGTACAAATTGCGCCTTGGGGCAACTGTTGTTGTGATTTGGCGCTATATAAATAAAATTGATTTGATTTGATTTGATTTGATACAAATGACAGAACTGACATTAATGGAGTTACTCTATCAGTATTTTCACAAAACCATAAGTTAGTATGACTTTATTTTTCAAGACCTCTGCCTGACCGGAGCATTACGATTAGTAGAGAGCTCATTTTGTGGGTGCTCTCAGGATTTTTCTGTGCAGCTTCCAACAGGGGGCAGCATGATCAAACATGGAAATACTGGCTCATTCTTTGGGTCTTTTGATGCTTTCAAAAGCAATCGTGTTAAAAGTCAATTGCAGCTTCTTAGTAATTGCAAATGTACCAGAGCCAATACTGGAATTTATCGGTTATCGATTATCTGTAACTTCCGATACATTTTTGGGTGGTTTATCGGTTTATCTTTATCAAAGATAACTTTTCAGTTATCTGATTATCTGTTATCAAAGTTAATTTTTTGGTTATCTGTGCCAACCACTGTGTATATGTAGGGTTTTCTTTCATCAAAACATAAAATCTCGGCTTGCATCTCAGATGTACCTTCTGGCAAATTGTAGCTGAACTTTCAGTTCTTCTTTTAAGTAAAACCTCCATACCACTTCACCATGAAGCTGTATAATTGGGGATACAAAATGCAAACATGCACTGTGCACAATTTCTCCAATCACAGCCACAGTAGCCTAAAACTTTTTCTGGGTTGTCAAGGTGTCTTGGTGGTTTTCCTCACTCTTCTCCTTTTTACACAGTTTTTCAGAACTGTCTACGCCACACAGATTTACCACAGAGTGCCATACTGTTTGTATTTCTTCATAACTGATGTAAATAAGGTTCAAGACATATTCAGTGACTTGGAAATGTTCATGTATCCATCCCCTGACTTGTCTGAAGAAAAGTGGAAATTAAACTGATTATTTACATGTATTATACCAAAAGGGCTGATTACTTATGCAACCCATCATCGTGGCTTTTATATTTTTAATTAATTTATATCAAGTTGTAAAGATTTACTTTCAGTTTGAGTCTAAGGAAGATAATTTTAGAAATTTTTATAGTGAGAAGGCTGATTTACTTTTTGTCTTTGAAATGCCATAAACAATATATACCAAGGGGCTGAATACTTTTGCAAGCCACTGTATGTGTACATTATTGAATTAATACAATAATAATCCTCTGCCTTCTGATTTGTGGTAAGAGCTCATTACCACAAATCAGAGAAGACTGAGTGTCTTGTATCTTCTCTTGGTCAAGACATCTTTCGTGCAGCAACAAGTGGTGAATGGAAATTGCCAAAGATTATTTTTGTCTGTATGAGTCTTCGTCATCTGGAAAAGACTGGAAGGAGGTCCTTGGTTATCACTGAGGCTGACAGTCTCCCTCCTTGTTACATTAATCAGAGGAACAGCCCACAGGTGACCATACAGCAGTTGTCCATTCCTGGTAATGAAGGTGCATTAGCAAAATCAGAGGTGGTGAACATTTTCTGGTGGATTGTCAGAATGCTGATTAGCATAACCAGTCACTGTGTACCAGGATGGGGTGGTTTCATATGTGAAACTGGTGTCTGACCCACCAACCTGACTATCATAGACTAGTAAATAAATCCTCCAATCACAGACAACTGTACAGTTCATGGCGCGGGACAAAAGCACCTCCATGTTGGTCTCACAGGACGGCTTTCAGATGGCTTTCGGTGGCTTTTCAGTCGTGTGACTATCCGAGAAATTGTGCATGAGCTGGACATGCCAGAACATGTCCTGTGAGGCTTCATCACGGCATTGCTTTGCGGCATGCGGCTCCACTGCGACGCGCGGAATTCCTCTGCACGTCTGTCTCAATGTACCGAAAAAGTGCAGATGTCCATGTCTTCCGCAATTCCTGTGGAAGTCAGACGATGTCCCGGATCAACACAGCGTCCAGTGTGGAAATGAATGGCACATTTCACTGTTACAGGAGTTTTTGTCATGGAAAGAGGAGCGGAGGAATTCCACGCGTCAAAGCAACGCCGTGATGAAGCCTCACAGGACATGTTCTGGCATGTCCAGCTCATGCACAATTTCTCAGATAGTCACACGACTGAAAAGCCACCGAAAGTCATCTGAGCCATCTGAAAGCCATCCTGTGAGACCAACATGGAGGTGCTTTTGTCCCGCGCCATCAGCGGCTCTGTGGCGCATCCGTCCGCTTCTCTTTCCATGAAGAAAACTCTTGTAACAGTGGAATGTGCCGAAAAAGTCTTGATGTCCACGTCTTCTGCCATTTTTGTGGAAGTCAGATGACGTCCCAGATCAACAAAGCCTTCATGTTGGAAATGATCTGGTTGTTTCAGCGGGGTTTCAGCCTGTTGATCGGCGCTCAGAGCGCGCCGCACTCTCAGACACGGTGGGCGGTCTTTAAACTGGCTGGAGCACTCCTTAATCTGTGTAATCCCCATAAAATCGTCCCTGAAACCCATCTGAATTTTCCGAATGGTGTCCACCTGGAGGTCTCTCACAGTTTCTGGAAAAATTTGATGCGGCAAAGCTCCAAATCGTTCAGACATTTATTAGCAATAAAAATCTGACGAGGGGGGTGGACCACTGCTCACACAAAGCCTGCTCACAGGCGAATGACACAACCGACAGGCGTGAAAAAACTCACGCATGCGCACGAAGGTTCAAGCTTGAATGATGCAATCACACGTGATTCAAATCCATATGGTTTTTGCAAAAAATAAAAAGGTCGGATACTTTTCTAACAGACCTCATAGTTACGATAGGTTCATTCCATACAGCATGTGCCTACTTGAAAATGGTTGGCAAGAAGATGGATGGTTTCGGGGTTTTTTGAAATCTTGAATTACGACTGATGCCCAAGGAGTATTCTCTGGGAAAAATTGCAGTAGAGCTGTACATTGCCATAAAGCCATGGCGGAGGGTTCAGAAAGGATGCTGCTTAGAAAGTTTGAAGAGCTGAATGATTAATTGTTACAACACAACCAGAGGAATCTACGTCAAAAGTGACCAACCTAATTGCTTTGCAGAAACAAAGAAAACCTTGATGAAGCCTTAGGTGATGCTGCATTCCAGACGTACACGGCTGAGTACGGTGAATTCCATCATCAGGTCAGGAATGGAAACCTTGGGACGACTGCAGGGTTTTGTCTGCCTTACACAGATCATACCTGGCTTGTACTTTCCCTCCTCATGTCAGTACAAACAAAAGAGTTATTTCTGTACGGAGCATGTCTGAGCAAGATGACAGATCTGTTTTGTAGTATCGATTAAGATTAGGCTTAAAACTTTCCTTTTTGCTAAAGCTTATAGTTAGGGCTGGATCAGGTGACCCTGAACCATCCCTTAGTTATGCTGCTATAGACGTAGACTGCTGGGGGGTTCCCATGATGCACTGTTTCTTTCTCTTTTTGCTCTGTATGCACCACTCTGCATTTAATCATTAGTGATCGATCTCTGCTCCCCTCCACAGCATGTCTTTTTCCTGGTTCTCTCCCTCAGCCCCAACCAGTCCCAGCAGAAGACTGCCCCTCCCTGAGCCTGGTTCTGCTGGAGGTTTCTTCCTGTTAAAAGGGAGTTTTTCCTTCCCACTGTAGCCAAGTGCTTGCTCACAGGGGGTCGTTTTGACCGTTAAGGTTTTACATAATTATTGTATGGCCTTGCCTTACAATATAAAGCGCCTTGGGGCAACTGTTTGTTGTGATTTGGCGCTATATAAAAAAATTGATTGATTGAATGATTGATGGCCAAAACTATGCCCTACATTTGACGTTCTTGTCTGTGTATTCCGCAAATATTGAGAGGACTCATCCATGAGCCACTGATCTGCTGCAGCTTGGGGCCATTGTTGATTGTTTAAGGTGTCAAATAAGAATAAGAATAAGAAGATCTTTATTAATCTCAAAGGATATTGTTTTGCCAGAGTGCTGAAAAGTAAACAGTAAACACTGCTTTTTTTTTCTTTTTTTTACAGTGAGAACAATGAGTACAACATATTTATGCAAAGTGACTGAAGACACTTGCACAAGATGTTGACAGTACTGCACATAGCTTTGAGGAACTGAAAAACTCTGATCATCATGTATTCATCCTGCAGAAGGGGGAGGAGTTATACAGTCTGATTGCCACAGGTACAAAGGACCTCCTGTGCCGTTCTGTGGTGCACCACGATGGCCTCAGTCTTTGGCTGAAGGTGCTCTGACAGAGGCTGCCACACCCCCTGCACACCCCCTTATCTTTAACCCTCTGGGGTCGATGCCGTCGTATATGACAGCTAAGACCAAGCTTTAGTATATTATAAATAACTTTTTAATGATATGAGATAGAAACGTCCTTTTTTTGCTGAAAAGTTAACTCCACGGACTTTCGAGCCAGCCATCGGCCATCTTTGTACTCCTCATAGAAGCCGTGTGATGACGTGCGCAATGTGAGTGTCCAATCAGAATTGGTTCACCGTCACATTGTTTTCCAAAACCAATCGTAGGGCAGATTCACCTCACGTGAAAAGCCAAAGATCGTTTTCAGCAGTGATGTGTTACTAGTTGGCCCGTTTGAATAGCCCCCTGGGTGCTCCAATGAGTACATACTATTCCAGTGCTCCCCGCGCCATTACGCACAGAGAAAATGAAAGCAGGAGCAGACGGAGAGCCTCTGATGACAATCTCACATGCTCAAACAGACTGTTACCTATCAAGATTGCTCCACTAGTTTGCATGTGAATGTTACTGGATAACTCTGTTGCTTTCTCTGTGTAAAGCACTGTTTACCATATCAGTGGACAACAAACACAAAGACCATTTTGTATATATTGTTCAAAATGTGCATTTGTGTTTATTGTTTGAACCTTTTTGTTGTACAGTCTTTCACACAAGACCTCAAATTACCTTTATAAAGTGTCAAAACAGTTATTATAGTTTGCTGTGTGTTTTGAATAAATGTGTGTGGTAAATTATTTTTCGCTTTATTATTTCCTTGCCTATTTTTGATTGTAAACCTTTATTACACATATAAAACACAACTAAAACATATGTATTCTGAAAGCACAGGTTGTCCTGAAAAAAAGAGACATAAAACTTGATTGTGGGATGCAGGGAGAGCTGTTAACAGCAATAATAAAACATTTATGCCAGGCAAGTGAACTGTCCAAAAAATGCCCTCGGACCCCCAGAGGGTTAATATGATGCGAGTGCGACACCTAGCAGTGTGACACAGCAGCTCTTTAAAGGAGCAGCACTTGGTCTGCACCCCGCTGAACAGCTACTTTCCAGAGAGGGAGGACAGTGAGAGAGAGAGTGTGAAATGAAGAAATGAAGCACCCCCCACACACACAAATAAAGCATTTATTTTTGGCAATTGCTAATTTATTGTGGCATATGTTGTTTATAATGATTTATGTGTTAACCTCATTGAAATCACATTTTCTTTGCATTTTTAAAATTTGACCTTATATATATAAAATGTTTGAAATTCGGTTTGTGTTCATTAAATTCCATGCAGGTTAAACGTAGCAGACATGGATTATTTGGAATATTTGTTTTAGCAAATTTTCAGGGCCTCATCTTATTAATGTGATGAAAAGCATAAAAAAATACATTTTGGTCGGATAATGTTCATGCAAGTGTCGTCATGTGGTTTCTCTGTTGTTTAGACTGCAGCAACTCTCTGGCGCGCAAAGAGATTATGATATATCTTAATAGGACCAATTCATGAACAACATATTGCAAAGACATGAGAGTTCACATGTGTAAAGATAAATAGATCTCATGACAGCTCTAGTTTTGTCTGGAACACGATGATGTTCAACATGGCTTTCATTAAGAACTTTCCTGTAACAGATTCAAAGAGAGCGAGCCAGCTGAGCAGGATGTGACCTCGCTGGGATGATGTGTCAGCTTCAATTAGTTATTTCTGGTCTCCTCTTCCTGCTCGGGGAAACAATGAGATGTGCATTAGAGTAACACTTCAGAGCAGCTGGTGCATGATTCCTTCAAACCTTTCTTCCAACCACACTTTTCCAAAGAAGTCAAGCCTGTTATGATTTAGTGGAAATGAAAAATAAGGTGAGACCATGTGGTAAAACCAGAAAACAGAGTAACCAGTGTCACAGAGCTTGCATTTCTTATTGTCATAAAAACATTATTTCTGGTCACATGCACACACCTATGTTAAAATGTATACTGTCCTATTGAGGGCAGCACAGTGGGTTAGCGGTTAGCACTGCTGTCTCACACTGAGAAGATCCCAGGTTCGCTTCCTCTGCCTACTCCTTTCTGTGTGGAGTTTGCATGTTCTCCCCATGTTTGCGTTGGTTCCCTTCGGGTGGTCTGACCTCCTCTCACCTCCAAAACCCATGCAGGTTAGATGACTTGGTGACTCGTAGGAGTTATTCTGCCCTCGATAGTTGCTGTTTGAGTTTGTGAAACAGATGAAGCATACAGTAACTCTGGCAACAGCCCTATGTCAGTGACCTCAGACATTCATAATAAACTTCCTTTTCTGTTTTCATGTATCCAAATGAACTATTAATAACAAATGAAATAAAATACCAGGAACATTTCGAAATATGGCCCATTCTACCGTATTACTGTAGAATATCAAATGCTAAGTAAATTGTCCATAAGGGAAGGGACATGACTATAAGTTGATTTTTGGCTGTCAGCCCATGTTTTACCATCTCGTGGCCAATATGAGCATTTCAAGACTTCTGAACATTTTGTGCTTAACCCAAAATTCAGTATATAAAAAAGGCATTAATAAATAAAGGAGAGTCTTGCCTGTGGGGATCCACGGGCTCCAGATTTTGGGTAGTGTTTATAAACTAGGTATCTGACATTGTTCACAGGAGGTAATAAATTGTGCAGTTTCAATAATGAGTTGGAATGACGTTAGTCCAGAATGTTTTTAGAACCTTACACTTCAATAGTTTTTAGAAGAAGAACTCAACCTTTTTATTTCCTGTTAGTTACATAATTTTTGATGTTAATGTATTGTCTTAATGTATTTATGTTGTTGTTATCAGATACACATTATTATTACTTCAGTATTATTTTATTATTTCTTCTATTTTGTCACTTGATTTTTTTAATGGACTACAATGAGAATAAATGTTTTCACTTTCTTTTGTCATCCATTGTTCAGTTTTGTTAGCGAAGATACTTCATTTCTCCAAAAATAATATCTACCTTCTGTATTGGTGGCATTCTCCCTTGACCCAAAATACATAAGAATATCAAATGGCAAATGTCAGCTCTTCCCAGTTTGTCCATGACTGAAGTTATACACACACACACGCAGAGCTTTTTTTCTTTTTCTGCACACCGCCACAAGCAGGTACTTTTATTTTTTACACACCTACAAATAGAGACCGAGGTGGAAGGCATCAAAGCACTACAGTTCTCACTCATAGTAATGACAACATGACAATTAACTCACTCATGGTAACAGCAATGTGACACTTAACTAAACCAACTGTTGGGAAGGTGTCGTAACACAGACCCACAACAGGGGACGCAAATGAACGGACAATGGATAAGAAAAGGAGTAACAATTTAATGTTGTGAAGGCACACAACGGAATACAGACAGAAAAATAATGGATGCCAATTGTACACAAGAGGACTGTGGGCAGGCTTGAAGATAGGAGACCTCTGGTGATCGAAGAGCCGGGGCCCACACCGCTTCCACCACCAACGGCCTGAAGAACACCGGAACCGCCAAGTCCTGAGTCCCCAGGTGGTCTCTGTCCTCCGTTGTCGGCCCTGGTACTGCTGGCAGACAAGAAACAGATGACGGTGAGTGTGAGTCCTCACACTCAGTAATACACAGTCCAACACTAATGGGGGGAAGCACCTCCACCTCCAATCATACACTTAAGCAGCTCCTGTCAGTCACTTATCTGGAGGGAGTGGGAGGCGAAGACGTCGTGGTTCCCACAACACACCGCTCCAACAAAACTGTCCCACAGGAATAAACGGCTGCAAACAGAGATCAAAAACGTGGATTAATCCGAATACTGCAGAGAAGGATTACCTCTAGTGGTAGATGAGAGACAGCTGGTGTGGTTGACAAGTGACAGCTGTCACTTCCAATGGCTCCGGCGCCCTCTCATGCTTGAAGCCCGCACTCCAAGCAGGGCGCCGACTGGTGGTGGTGGGCCAGCAGTACCTCCTCTTCAGCGGCCCACACAACACCAACTGAACTACAAAAACACAATAAATCAATGCTGTTAAACTCACATGAACCACAATAACAACATTTAAAACCCCAAATCCCTGAACTCCAATTGTGCATTGCAGCACAGCATACATGGTTCACTGTTGTTAGGTAATATCTAATTTCTCCAAAAATATTAGTCCTATCAACTTTCCATTTTCGCAGCATTCATTCTAACCATACCAAATGGCAAATGTCAGCTCTCCCCGGTTTCTCTGTGATTGAAGCTGCATGCACACATGCACAAAGAGGCCACTTGGCTATTATAATACGTGTCACAAATGCATGATGTTTTGGATGGCAGAGCTTTGACCTCCCAGTATTAATGCATAAATATTATTTTTCTTTGAGAGTTCTACGGTTCTTGAGTTTTAGGTCGCAGAAGGTTTTGGGGTATAGACAGATGGACAGAAGGACAGCAGTTTCCCTTGAGAAGCACAACTTACGAACTCTGTTAGAAAAGTATCCGACCTTTTTATTTTTTTCAAAAACCTGATGGATTTGAATCACGTGTGCTTGCATGAGCCAACCTTGAACCTTCGTGCGCATGCGTGATTTTTTTCATGCCTGTCGGTTGCATCATTTGCTTGTAAGCAGCCTTTGTGTGAGGATGGGTGGAGTCTCTCTTCGTTTTTTCTTTGCAAAGAAATGGTGGAACGACTGGAGCAGCGCGACTGCATCAAATTTGCCACAAACTGGGCAATAGCCAGGTGGAAACCATTCGGATTATTCAGACCGCTTTCGGTGACGATCCTCTGGGCATCACACAGATTAAGAAGTGGTACAACCGGTTTAAAGACGTCTGCACAATGGTGGAGAGCGCGCCATGCTCCGATCGGCATCAACACGCTGAAATGACCGGATCATTTCCAAAGTGAACACTGTAATGATGTGGGACTGTCGTGTGATTATCCGAGAAACTGCGGAAGAGGTGGACATCAGCACTTTTTCGGCACATTCCACTGTGAAAGAAGATTTTGCCATGAAGAGAGTTGCAGCGAAATTCATCAGCACGAAGCTGATGGCACAGCAACAGCACCTCCGTGTTGAAGTCTCACAGGACATGTTGTAACATGCTCAGCTCGTCAACCATTCGGAAGATTCAGACAGCTTTTGGTGGCTTTTCAGTCGTGTGACTATCCAAGAAATTGTGGACAAGCTGGACATGTCAGGGCACATCCTGACATGTCCAGCTTGTCCACAATTTGCACTGTGTTCCTGCGTGCACGAACCGTCGCAGCGTCATCATGCGCCCCTGCCTGTCGGCGTGATGTTTTCGTGGTTTGCTCATATGAGCTGTTCCACCGTGAGTCGCTCTGAGTTGTACTTATTCGTACTATGTGTGAAGGGGCCTTTAAATAGGGGTCCGAAAATAATTTTGACAATGAAGTCCACCATGCCATGCATCAAATCGTCATCCCTCAGCAAAACAAACTCCACCATGTTTGTTTTAAAGCTAAGCACTGTCCGGCTTGTGTGAGCATGTGTGCAGTGCACACTCTCACACAAGCGGGACAGCACTTGTGCACACGCATACTACCAAAAAAAAAAAGCTCTGAAGCACATTAAAGAAATAAGTGGGCCATTTGCCTGGGGGTAAGTAATATGAAGAAATCCATTCTTCTGGCTAAAGTCTTAAAACTGCAGACGTGCACTGAGCGATGTTGACACTCAACAGTTCCAGTGGTGTTACCATGGTCACAAAAATACTCTTGGGCTTGTTCATAACATGAAAACTAGAAGTTGAAGACAGGTGAGCTATTTTAATATCCCCTGAATACGAATGAGAATGAGATAAGTCTGTCTCTCTAATTCACACAAATCTGCAGTGCTGTGCTGCCAGGGGCCCGTGGGAAAGGCTATGGTCAGGAGGGATTCAGGTCTCTGGGTGGGTTTGTTTGAAGTGCAGAATTTTCATGCTGCCACACTCTCTTTTAATCTCAGGAATAATGTGTGTCCACCACACAAACATCTATGCAGGTGCCTGGATTTTTGTGCTCTGCACCTTTTCAGTCCTTTGGTGTCTCCAAGCAAATAACAGTGACAGAGAACAGGGAGAAACAAAACAAAGAAAACAAGACACTCCTCACAGACCCCAATCATGACAACACCCCTCCCTCCCCCACAGCTGACTCCCGACGGCCCAGGGGCCCAGGATGTGAGGCATGAAAGTCCCGAATCAACGAAGGGTCCAAGATGAACCGTGAAGGCACCCATGAATGCTTTTCTGGACCGTGTCCCTCCAAGCCCACCAGATACTGCATCCCCTGGCCATGGTGGCGAGAAGAAAGAAGGCATCAAACCAATAAGACAGGACCACCATCCATAAACTGTGTGTGTGGGGGGGGGGGGGGGGGGGGCTGGCCGGAGGAGAAAAAGAACTGGACCTGGCTGGCTTAACCTGACTGACGTGGAAGGATGGATGAACTCAAAGAGTCCTAGGCAGCTGAAGATGAAGTGCTGCCGGATTGATAACGTTGGAGATGGGAAAAGGTCCCACGAACTTAGGAGCTAACTTGCAGGTCCCACATCGAAAGCCACACTCTTTGACCAGGATCATATGATGGGGCCAGGGCACGGTCATGGTCATCTGCAGACTTGTATGCTGAGAAGGACTTAAGCAGGGTCCGCCAACCCCGTTCCTTCTTTTCTACAGCAACACATGATCTGCGCCAAGGCAGATGGGACAGGTGAGTTCAAGTCTGTAGAGGGGAAAAGAGAGGGATGATAACCATGGACAACCTGAAATGGAGAGTATCCGGTAGACCAAGAAGGCAAGGAATTATGCCCGAACTCCACCCAATGAAGCTGAGTGGCCCATGAAGCCAGGTTGTCAGAAGACAGAATCCATAAGGCCTTTCCTACTCCTGGTTCATCCGTTCGGCATGCCCACTGGCTTGTGGGTGAAATCCTGAAGTTAGGCTAGTTGTGGCTCCACTAACCTGCAAAACTCAGTCCAAAAATAAGATAAACTGTGCACCACGGTCAGAGACAATGTCCAGGGGAAATCTGTGCAACTTAAAAATGTTTTTGAGAAGGACCTCAGGTGTGTCCTTGGCTGAGGGCAGTTTGGGTAGTGGTACGAAATGATACATCTTTGAAAACCTATCAACTACAGTGAGGATCACAGTGTTCCCCTGAGTTAAGGGTAATCCAGTGGCAAAGTCCACAGCAATATGTGCTCAAGGATGCTTCACCACACATGGCTTGGCATTCAGGAGTGAATAACGACAATAATTTCCCACTCGGGCTAGCCCCAGGGACGGCATCAATCGTGCAGTCATAGCTGTGATGAGGTGGTAATGACTTAGCCCTAGCTTTACTGAACATGACTGCCAGATCATAGTAGCAAGGAGGTAACACAGTAAGCGTACGAGGGCTGTCCATAAAGTATAGGTCCTTTTTATTTTTTTCAAAAACTATATGGATTTCATTCATATGTTTTTACGTCAGACATGCATGAACCCTCGTGCGCATGCGTGAGTTTTTCCACGCCTGTCGGTGACGTCATTCGCCTGTGAGCACTCCTTGTGGGAGGAGTCGTCCAGCCCCTCGTCGGAATTCCTTTGTCTGAGAAGTTGCTGAGAGACTGGCGCTTTGTTTGATCAAAATTTTTTCTAAACCTGTGAGACACATCGAAGTGGACATGGTTCGAAAAATTAAGCTGGTTTTTAGTGAAAATTTTAACGGCTGATGAGAGATTTTGAGGTGATACTGTCGCTTTAAGGACTTCCCACGGTGCGAGACATCGCGCAGCGCTCTCAGGCGGCGTCATCAGCCTGTTTCAAGCTGAAAACCTCCACATTTCAGGCTCTATTGATCCAGGACGTCGTGAGAGAACAGAGAAGTTTCAGAAGAAGTCAGTTTCAGCATTTTATCCGGATATTCCACTGTTAAAGGAGATTTTTTTTAATGAAAGACGTGCGGACGGATCCGCGCGTCGGGACGCAGCCGGCGCGGTGCGGCGGCACAGGAAAAACACCTCCGTGTTGATAACCATTTGTAAAATCCAGGCGGCTTTTGATGGCTTTCAGTGGAGTGAGTATATGAGAAATTGTTTAACAGCTGGACATGTTCCAACTTGTCCTTAAGGCTTCCAACAGAGGTGTTTTCCTGTGGCGGAGCGTCGCAGCGGCTGCGAGCCGACGCTGCAATCCGTCCGCACTTCTTTCATTAAAAAAATCTCCTTTAACAGTGGAATATCCGGATAAAATGATGAAACCGACTTCTTCTGAAACTTCTCTGTTCTCTCACGACGTCCTGGATCAATAGAGCCTGAAATGTGGAGGTTTTCAGCTTGAAACAGACTGACGACGGCGCCTGGGAGCGCTGCGTGACGTCTCGCACCGTGGGAAGTCCTTAAAGCGACAGTATCACCTCAAAATCTCTCATCAGCCGTTAAAATTTTCACTGAAAACCAGCTTAATTTTTCGAACCGTGTCCACTTCGATGTGTCTCACAGGTTTACAAAAAATTTTGATCAAACAAAGCGCCAGTCTCTCAGCAACTTCTCAGACAAAGGAATTCCGACGAGGGGCTGGACGACTTCTCCCACAAGGAGTGCTCACAGGCGAATGACGTCACCGACAGGCGTGGAAAAACTCACGCATGCGCACGAGGGTTCAAGCATGTCTGACGTAAAAACATATGAATGAAATCCATATAGTTTTTGAAAAAAATAAAAAGGACCTATACTTTATGGACAGACCTCGTACATGTCAACCCCTTTGAGGGTCCAGCTGTATAACCAAGTGAGAAAATCTATAAAATCAACACAAAATCCTTATAACCTCCAAATCGCACCAAAATCAGATTTATTAGTCTTTAAATGTGAGAGGAAATTAGAGCACCTGGAGGAAACCCACACAAACATGGGGAGAACATGAAAACTCCACACAGAAAGGCCACAGGTGGAATCGAAGCAATGACCTTCTTGCTCTGAGGCAACATGCACTAACCACAAAGTTACTGTGCTTATTAATCTATAAGATACAGTCAGATATCAGGGTTGGTGGCCAAGGATTTAGTGTACTTGGTTTCAGTAGCAAAGGTTCCTGGTTCGAACCCCATCCCTGCCACATTTCACTGTGTAATGTGATGTTGCAGCAAGAAGGGCATCTGGTGTACAGCTTGTGCCAAATCAACATGCGGACCCTCCTTACATCTGCTGTGGTGACCCTGAGGAAAATCAAGGGAGCAGCCAAAGGGACTTAATATATTTGTAAATTTTACACAAAAAAAAGGTGTAATTTCAACAAAAAAAGGTGTAACAAAGGTGCAAATTCAACATGAAAAAGACCATCAAAATTACAGATTAATATTTTTTATGTGCAAACCATTTACATATTCATTGTCATTTTGATAGAATTCCCCTGGAAACCAGAGCTGACAGAATTTTTTTTTTTTTTGTAAAAACAACTGGATTTTTTTTTTTTTACAGTGTAAAAGTTTTTTACAAATTATTTCTTGTAAATCAAAACAACCCATCACCCACATCACGTTTGTCTGCTTATCTTTTATTTAAAATAGAAAAAGTCACAGACAAGTACAAGAGTGTACAGTTTATAACTGTTCATATTTTAATCTCGAATGAATGAACTGAACTGAAGAAAGAGTGAAAATCATTGGATTATCTTGACAGTGGTGCGATCATAAACATCTTAAAGCGTGTTTTTTTTATGTTGGACACCGTTTGTGTGCTGTGCGTGTAATCGACGTGAAGACACGCATGCATTAAATACTTGTAGTTCCTAGGGTTTGTAAGAGTAGAATGGGAGGCAGAGCCTTCAGCTTTCAGGCTCCTCTCCTGTGGAACCAGCTCCCAATTCAGATCAGGGAGACAGACACCCTCTCTACTTTTAAGATTAGGCTTAAAACTTTCCTTTTTGCTAAAGCTTATAGTTAGGGCTGGATCAGGTGACCCTGAACCATCCCTTAGTTATGCTGCTATAGACTTAGACTGCTGGGGGGTTCCCATGATGCACTGTTTCTTTCTCTTTTTGCTCTGTATGCACCACTCTGCATTTAATCATTAGTGATTGATCTCTGCTCCCCTCCACAGCATGTCTTTTCCTGGTTCTCTCCCTCAGCCCCAACCAGTCCCAGCAGAAGACTGCCCCTCCCTGAGCCTGGTTCTGCTGGAGGTTTCTTCCTGTTAAAAGGGAGTTTTTCCTTCCCACTGTAGCCAAGTGCTTGCTCACAGGGGGTCGTTTTTGACTGTTGGGGTTTTACATAATTATTGTATGGCCTTGCCTTACAATATAAAGCGCCTTGGGGCAACTGTTTGTTGTGATTTTGTTATGTGTCGACGCGGGTTGAGGAGCGGACCTGCGTCTGACAGAACCCAGCGCTAAAAATAACCAGAAAGCGGTTCCAAAACAAAACAATTTATTTTTTACCCTCTTTGGTGCATAACAATGTGTACAAACTAAACAGCGTCTTTCTGGTGGAGTGACTGTTGGCACGCTCTCCAGCGCTCGTAAGGATCAAAGCCCGGCGCTCCTGGACCCACTACCACCGCCAAACACCCCCCAGGTGGACACGACAAACTGACTCTCTGTGAAGCAAAGAAGAGGTGAGGTAAGTCAGCAGTTACAACAATCTTTCAAAAGACACACGCTATCAGCAACACATTCAGGTCTGTATCTTTTTAACTTATGCAAATGAGCAGCTTCTCACAACAGTGGAGGATCAATTATCCGCACGCCACAGCAGTGAGAAGCAAGCTGCACAATTCTCATCACAATTCAAGTATACTGTGTAACAAAACACCAAGTTACTATCAACAATTAGTCAAACACTTAATCACCTTGATGTGTGCTGACAGCATGTGTCCTCACCCTTCCTTGCTTCACGGGCTCGATGTGTCAAACCCAGGCGCGGTCCTCAGCGTCTCACAAACGAACATCACAAGGTCGAGTTCCCGGCAGTTCTGCTTGAATCACACATGACTTAAATGCAGAACGCCATCCAATTATCTGCTTCAGCTGAAAGTCTTTAAGGTTGCATGTGAGCACCAGTCACAGGTGCTACACATGATGTTGATGAGGGTGAGGACTCTTCAGCCAAGCACCCTTCTCCACAGACAAATCGTTTCCATGCCACCTGAAGAGCAAAGAAAAGAAAAGAACACCAAAATATCCAGCCACACCCCCCAACACACAACAGTAACCCCCCCATCAACGGGAAGCCTCCCGGCGACCGAACAGACCAGGCCCGAGAACAGCACCTCCCTCCGGGGTCCACGTCAGGAAGCAGACAGCACCACGCTCCCAAGGTCCACCACAGACAGCAGGACAGGCACCGCAGCTGGAAGGCCGGCTGGCATCAACAAAAGCCCCAAAACATTCCCCGGTACAATTCAACACACAGAAAAAAACATAAAACCCTCCCAAAACCTCCCCAGGGGACCGTCCCATCAAACCCCGGGAAGAAAAGAAAAACTCCCAAACGCAAAAACCCAACACAGCCCCACAAACACAATACAAATGTAAATGCATAAAAGAAAATAACAAACAACCCCCCCAGAATGACCTGCAGAGCCCAACCCCCCCCAGAAGGCCTTCCATCGCCAGTTCCAGGAGGAACAGCCAGAACCATAATCCCACAAAGGTCCCCAGGTGTACATGGAGCAAACGGCGCCCCCCAGAGGACCGTACCATCAACCCCAGGAGGTTACCCTCCCCACAACCCCGGAACCCCAGACCGGTCACACTTGGCTAGTTGGCCCCAAGCCAATTCCCCCCAGAGGAACCGTCCCATCAACCCTGGAGGTGGAACCCGGAAGGAAACAAAACAAAATCAAAAATCAACCCCCGGAGGACTACCAAAACAACCCCGGGGGGATAAAACGACCGTAAAACCCTGTTACCCTCCCGGCACCCCGAAAGACCCGGGTCCCTCCCAGAGCCCCTCGGCGGCTCAACTTTGGCGAACGGCTCAAAACATTAAGCCGGAGAAGGGAACAGGAAAAAACTAACCCAGCTCCAACCCCAAGGCGTAGCGGAGAACCGGAAATACGTCCGGTTCCCCAACTCGACCATACCCCAGCCTCTTGGGAGGGGTGGAACTACCGAAATGGCGAACGGCAACAGATCGGCCCACCCCTCCGACTGAGGTAAGTCTCCGCTGCACCACACCCCGACAACACCAATGACGAACGGTACAAAGGCTCACCGAGGCTGGAGTGGAACCGGGCCCTAACCAAACCAAGAAAACGCCTCTACACCCCCCCCCCCCCAGGTGCAGAGGTCTTCTGAGAATGCTCAGCGTGACCACCTGCACCACCCCAACACCCACAAGACAAACGGTCCTTGGGGCAAGTGAGGTTGGGGTTAGGGATGTAGAGAAATAAAAAACAAGAAAATAAAACGACCCACACAACCCAAACAGAAAATACCTAAAAACACATAAAAATGAACAATGACGTGAGCCCAGGCGGACTTCTAACCGCCTAACAGTCACTCCACCAGATACGCCTCTGACTTCCCATACAATTATAACCCCTATTTAAAGAAAACAAAACATTTACCCGTGCTAGATTTTTTTTTTTTTTATGTGTGTTATTTTGCCTGTCCCAGAACACTTGGAGATACGTCACCATTATTCTCTTGACGCTTACATGTCGGGGCAATACAGTAATCTCTGCTCGTCCGAGCTGCATGGGCTCGTCAACAGGAGGAGCCAGAGGTCCCGTCGGAGGAGCTTCAGTGGGCGAAGAAGAGGCGGCCCAGATCTGTGTCGGGGAAAGCCCCGAGACGAAAAAAACCCGCTCCGATGGCCGCCCTCTCTCGCGTCCACGCTCCTTCAATCGATCATCTAGACGAATCACCAACGTATTAGCTCATCTAAATCGTTTGGCTCGTCACGGACTGCCAGCTCGTCTTTTAATGACTCATTTAACCCGTCTACAAACACGCCCCGTAAAGCTGCGGCATTCCAACCTGACTGAGCAGAAAAATCCGGAAGTCCACGGAATACTCCGCCGCACTCCGCCCTCCCCTGCCTGAGATTCAGCAACCGTTGAGCAACGGTATCGTTTTCACCGGATGGTCAAAAACCAGTCGGAACTCCCGGGAGAAATCCTTAAAGGACCTAACAACGGCGAGTTGTTACTCCACAACGCGGTGACCAAGCTAAGGCGCACCTCGGAGCAAATTTGTCACATATGAAACACGGCTCCCATCAGAAGAGAAGGAAGCCGGTCGCTGAGCAAAAACCAGAGAACATTGCATCAGAAACGAAGCACCGGCTTCGACGTCTCCCGCATAAGGCTCCGGATGACAAATAATCGGTTTCGAACACCGAATCTCTGGGTGATGGAGTTTATCTGCTCCCGGTATCGATGGTGCCACAGCTGGAGCAGCAGGAAGCAGACGGCTTGCGCTGCAAGCTCCGTACACGGGCGTCTGTTTGTTTAATTTGGTTTGCGAGAATGCTGTTAATTGCGTCCCATATTTTTCTCCAAGTGTTCTTGACTTTTTTCGGCAAAAGGAAACGCTTCTGCCGCTGGGTCCATTATGGAATGGCCGGGAACTACTGTTATGTGTCGACGCGGTTGGGTTGAGGAGCGGACCTGCGTTCTGACAGAACCCAGCGCTAAAAATAACCAGAAAGCGGTTCCAAAACAAAACAATTTATTTTTTACCCTCTTTGGTGCATAACAATGTGTACAAACTAAACAGCGTCTTTCTGGTGGAGTGACTGTTGGCACGCTCTCCAGCGCTCGTAAGGATCAAAGCCCGGCGCTCCTGGACCCACTACCACCGCCAAAACACCCCCCAGGTGGACACGACAAACTGACTCTCGTGAAGCAAAGAAGAGGTGAGGTAAGTCAGCATTACAACATCTTTCAAAGACACACGCTATCAGCAACACATTCAGGTCTGTATCTTTTTTAACTTTATGCAAATGAGCAGCTTCTCACAACAGGTGGAGGATCAATTATCCGCACGCCACAGCAGTGAGAAGCAAGCTGCACAATTCTCATCACAATTCAAGTATACTGTGTAACAAAACACCAAGTTACTATCAACAATTAGTCAAACACTTAATCACCTTTGATGTGTGCTGACAGCATGTGTCCTCACCCTTCCTTGCTTCACGGGCTCGATGTGTCAAACCAGGCGCGGTCCTCAGCGTCTCACTAAACGAACATCACCAAGGTCGAGTTCCCGGCAGTTCTGCTTGAATCACACATGACTTAATGCAGAACGCCATCCAATTATCTGCTTCAGCTGAAAGTCTTTAAGGTTGCATGTGAGCACCAGTCACAGGTGCTACACATGATGTTGATGAGGGTGAGGACTCTTCAGCCAGCACCTTCTCCACAGACAAATCAGTTTCCATGCCCACCTGAAGACCAAAGAAAAGAAAGAACACCAAATATCCAGCAACACCCCCCAACACACAACAGATTTGGCGCTATATAAAAAATTGATTGATTGATTGATTAAATGTCGTCAAACATTATGAAAGTTATTTTTTAATGTCATGTATTGAACAACCAACATGCTGTTATTTTGTCTGGGAGCAGCCTGCAGAACGTCTGGCAGCGCTGCACTGAGTGATTGCGCGCTTCCCATGCCAGGGGAACAAATTCTGTTATATTTATCTTAGCATTTTATCTCTCTTAATGTGCACCATTGTACCGAAGCAAATTCCTAGTCTGTGAATCCTGTTCACGGCAATGGCAATAACTATTCTTGATTTGATTCTGATTCAGACAATAGTTGCAGGGCCACTCAGTCTAAAGTTTGCTGGGGTATTTTTCACAGAATGTCCAGTATTTTCTCTTCAAGGTAGTTCTAGAAATGTTTGGCAGTAAACTGTGAACATCTTACAGATGTTTCCCTTGAATAAATTTGGGTATGGTGCTAAACAGTAATTTGGGATTATGCTTACTTTTAATTCAGAATAATAAACCCTTTATGCAGCCAGTAATACATGTTTGTACTCCAATACACCCTCATCTAAATTAGAACTACACTGTGTCAAGACTCCTACATTTACACTCAAGACATTTTAGGTGGATGTTCATCCAAGACATTTATAACTTAGGGCAACAAGATTTTACAGTAAACAGAGCAATCTAAGTGAGTGTTTAGACTGTCCGTGAGTGACATGTTCAGAGTCCAGAACCTCAGGTAATCTGTCATTAAGTTCAGTTACAGTGGAGGAGCTACATATCATGACACAGAGATGATGCACAGACATCCAGCCTCATCGGGCAGGAAAACTATACTTCAAATTTAATATTTTGGTTTGATTTATAACAGTAATGATCAAAATTGATAATCTGCTCAATTCAGCTTTTAATAATTAGTAATCGTGGCTCAGTGACCCCCGGTATAGAATTCTAAATGTTGCATGAAATTTGAATTGAGGATTTATTATGTATGAAATATGCACCAGTAGTTAGTATTAATGCTGCTGAAATGACATGCATACAATTATACTACAATTCAGCAGATTATATTTTATAGACATTCTAAGTCTATAACACACTTTCACAATAATTAACACCCTACTCTTTAATCACTTTAACATTAATTTATGAATTTGCAAACAATCTGTAAATTACCATTGCAGGCCAAAAGCAAGGAAAGGCCTGTGAACATATGAAAAACAGCACTTTTTTTTTTTTTTTTGCTAGTGGAGGTTTTCAATCTCAGTAACAATACAGTTACAGTAAGAGTGCCTTCCTTGTAAGTTGTGTGGGTAGGAGGCGGGACACACACTCAATAACGTCTCCTGCCCACAGCAGAGGGGCTTTCCTAAGGTTAGGCTAATGACGGAGCAGCACGCCAAAGACGCCCATTGTATGAGACACAATAGAGGTCTTTGGACACTATGGAGGGGGAGCGGCTGAGTCAGGACCTCAAACCATTAAGCCTTAGTTTAGGCACAGACTCAGATGCCCTAAACGCCCACAGGGTCACACATGAAGTTGAGAAAAGAAACACTGTGGTGCTTCAAGCAATAACCAGAAGCATTATTTATCATGACCAGAAGATTCTTCCAAATCCATCATCTGTCTGAGCTGGTGAACTTTACTGCATCTTTACATGAATATTAGGAAGTTTTCGAGGAACTACAGGCAGGCAGGCAAGTTATATAAAACAAACAAACAAGTCAGTCACACATGTATGGTCAATTTGAAGTTTCCAATTCACCTAATTGACACATCCTTGGAAGTGGGTGAAAGCCGTAGCACCCGAACACAAAGAGAACATGCAAACTCCACACAGAAAGGACCAGGTGGGAAGCGAACCCTAGAGTCCCTTGACTGAGAGAGTACTGACATGATGAGTCAAAAAACAAAAACAAACAAACAAAAAAAAAAACAATGGTCACGTGACTCGTGGTGACACTTAGGTTCAAATAGCATTGGCTGTTAATCTATCTACATGTAAATCCAGCTATTTTATTGATTTATTCGCTGAAAGTGCCAGGTTGCTGTGCATTTGGAGGCACAAATAGACACCGCAAGGGCTTCAAGATGTACAGATTCCCTTCAGATCCGAATAGAAGAAAAAATTGGGAAAATAAAGTCAGCCATGTGGGATGGATGCCGACATCATAGTCAAAGTTTTGAGAGGTAAATTTATTGTTCAGTCCCATTTACAGTAAAACTCACCAAAACCATCATCATATAAACAAGATATTCGCAGTCACCGGACAAAAAAAGTCCCAATGTTTTTGTGTTGTTTCTATGTAATAAACACTGTATATAACAGATTTTGTATAACAATTTTTCGCTGACATCGGAGCAAATGTCCCATCCGATCACAATGTATTTTCATTAAAAACCCACAGCAGTCTGGACGTGCAAAGAACAGAGGTACAAGGGTGATTCTTAGACTACGGGCACTTATTATGTCCTTTGATCATATTGTATGAAAAACAGAAAAAAGGGGAAATTCACACTTTTATAGTTATCTTTACAATGAAAATGTGTTAAGAAATTTGTTCTAGTAGTCTATGATGACTTTTTCACCTTTTTTCAGCATCATATATGCAAATATTGCTGTTTTGTGCTTGTCCCACACCCGACTTTTGATCTTCAATGATAAAAATTAATGGTAAGAAACTTTTTTTCTAATGTTTTAAAATATCTCTGAACTAAAATATCAGTAAAATAATCAAAACATAATTGGGGTATTCATGTCATACAACTGTTGTGATTTTTTTAAACAAAATGTCCCTTTAAACAGTTTGTATGAAAGATTGTCTTGGGTAGTTTCTATGGAGATAAACAGTGACATCAGAGCACATGTATTATAGCGCCAAAGCACAACAAACAGTTTGCCCCAAGGCGCTTTATATTGTAAGGCAATGGTGTGGTGGAAATTACATTTACAAGGCCAATAGTGCCCGTAGTTAAAGAATCACCCACAAATGGTAAATGGACTGCATTTACTGTATATAGCACTTTTCCGTCTGTATCAGATGCTCAAAGCACTTTGCAATACACGTACAAATGTAAATTCAGCGCTGACATTTGCCGATTTGAGGAAAGCGGGACCAGTCATTTCCATGTAAAAAGCCCGACGTTTATTTTTTTCAGACCATGCTCAGACCTTGCAGCCTGACATGCACCTGTTAAATCAGACAACACAAAAGGCTGTGATTTGACACTTTTCTGCTTTAACTCCGTCATCTGCCATCATATTTTAAGAATCTTTACAGTGCGCACGCTGACTACAGATGGATCAGAAAAGTCTACAACTTTACAACACGAAGTCTGAAAAGAGGAAATTGTACAGCTTACCTTTGAAATGGAGGTGATGAATGTAGAAAGAAAAGCTTGTTGAGGGTCAAATTAATCCATAATAAAGCATAATCCAGCGTCGGAGAACTTTAGGGCCCCTTCACACATAGTACGATTAAGTACAAATCAGGGTGACTAATGGCAGAATAGCTCATATGAGCAGCACAAAAACTCGAGCCAATGGGCAACCGTGAATGATCCTGGTGCGACAGTGTTGTGCACATGGGACACAGTGCAAGCAGCAGCGAGGTGTAACCACATCGCGCAACTGCTTGTGAAAAAAAAAACAAAATAAAATAAAATACATGCCACCCATGGGTTTGAACCTGCACTTTCCAAAAGTTCTGATTGCCAGCCAGAAACTTTACCACTGAGCTACTATCGCTGTCCTGTAAACAGTGTGGGAAAAATGCCTGAAATCGAGAAGGATACTGACGTACTTAAAAAAATTACAAACCACACACCATATTAAAACACTACATTTAATGAATCCTCTTATCAAGCGGACCAATACAGGTATTGAGCTGTCTGTTTCCTCTGTAGAGGACCCATGGTCAACCGACATCCGTTATGAAATGAACATAAATGATGACGCAGTGTGCTCTATCTATCCACATCTGCTCACGGGATGTCCAGCTGGCTCCCCCCGCGTGTTATGGCTCGACACAAGTGTCTTGTGGAAGGGCAACATCTGCAAGACAGACAAACCGGGCGTCTTCATGTGGAACAGAGCTCACGTGGCGTCACATGACATTCAGATCGCTCGCTGCATGTTATGATCTGATGTCCGTTTCACCTGGGGTAGCACATCAGTGTGCGCAGCGTGCATGCGCTCACTGCAGCCCATTGCAACAAGTGATATATTGTTTTTATGTATGTCCACGTGATGACAGCAAGCAGAACATACATGTACACAAGTGGGCAGTTGTTTAGTTAATGTCTGTCCAAACATGGTACGTGTTCTCCAGCTGTGACGTCCAGAACCACAGATCTCCCCAGCCGCTCCTGTCAGCGGACACGCCCCCTGTCAGTTCAGCGCACACACCAATGTGCCACTATGTCTGTATGCAATGTCACACTCGTGGGGACACTTAGACAAATTTCACATCCTGTCTCGACAGTGATCGTCTGCTTGACTGTTGTCATGCTGATAGTGTGAATGGCCACACATTTTGTAAGTGCCATGCAAGCAGTGTTAGGTGTTCGTGTGTGTCACCTGGATTTTGGCTGACACCTGCTGCGAGAGGGTTCAAATGGGCTCTCACAGCACACACTCTGTCTTTCAGCTGCTGGTGTGCACAAATAGTTGTAGCAACAGGTGTACCAGGTGTTGGAAGCAGCTACGAATTTACATGTATTGCATATGATTCCTGCTTCATGCACAAGTCGACTACATTCGGACTATGTGTGAAGGGGCCTGTTGTGAAAGTGTAGTGACACGGACCCACAACAGGGGGCGCAAATGAATGGCCAATAGATGAGCCAAAAAGTAACAATTTAATGTTGTGAAACGTGCACAACGAATATACAGACAATCTCAGAATATAATTACAGTCAAATCACAAAGGTGACGTGTGGGCAGGCTCGAGGATAGAAGACGTCTGTCCTGAGATGAACCGGAACCACACGATTTCCTCCGCCACCGAACCCAGAGAATACTGGAGCCGCCAAGTCCCGAATTCCCAGGTGATCACCGTCCCCGACTGTCGGATCTGGTACTGCTGGCGAGAACAAAGACAGTCAAGTGTGGGTGTGTGTACACCCAGTAACAACAACGGTGGGAATGCCACCTCCACCTCATCATATGCTGATGTGTTTGCAGTGATCCCTCAGAGAAAAAGAGTGCCGTAGTGCACTCACTCAGCTTCCACAAAACAAGGGACCGGTACGCCTGCAAACACTCACAATGTACAGATTACAGATAAACACAAAAAGGCTGAGGATATTACCTACAATGAAGTACGATATCTCGGCAACGAGGTGGAGATGACGTCTGGTCTTTATGGAGTGTGATGATGAAGAATGTGTGACAGCTGTCAGGAATTAATGAGTGACAGCTGTCACTCCCGGCTGTGTCCGTGGCGGCAGCGCCCTCTCGTGCCTGAAGCCCGCACTTCAGGCAGGGCGCCCTTTGGTGGTGGGCCAGCAGTACCTCTTCTGGCGGCCCACACAACAGGGCCCTAAAAATCATCAGGCACGTCATTGCATGACATGGAGTTACAGAGCTGCAACTGCATAAATCAGGCTTTAAATTAATTAAATAAATCACCATAAATTGAAAATTTATGTAAATTTGATAGCTAAACTGTTTTCATATTTATTTGGATAGCACCTGTACCAGGATATGTTGCTGTATGTGGTTCAAAGATTAAAAAAAATGTTGAAAACATAAAAGGTTCATTCAGTAGTTCAGTGCAGTTGGAACCAAAATGGCGCCATGTTCTAAGTTGACGTCACTCTACTCAATCAAGGGACTCGAGCGAACCCAGCACCTTCTTGCAGTAGCCACAACAACACTGTACCACCCACAATGAGGATTTAGTATTTCAAGTGCACAGTTTTTCCATTGAGCGCATTTGCCGTCATGAATAAGCAATTTTTGGTTTGTCTACCCAAATGTGCACAACTGGTGGTGGTGGTGGTCAGGTCAGGAGGTGAGGTTTGCAACAAGAATATTATTTTAGCAGACTGCTGTTCCAGCACCACTGAGGGCCTCTTTGAACACAGCTTGCTTTGGACTAACAGGTGGACCACAGTTCTGCACTATCCTGTAGGGATGTCCCGATCAGGTTTTTGATCCGATTCTGAGTCATCTGATTTTGAGTATCTGCCGATACTGAGGTCCCGATCTGATACTTTAAAAAAACTGAATGAACAATGAAAAAATGCTAAAATATAATATTTTCATTTTATTCACCTTATTTTATTATTTATCACTTAAACAGTCCACTTATCCTTGAGGTAGTTTGAACAATCAAGTAATAATCTACCAGACTTAAACAAGACACAAGAAATGATCTAATCTGATTTTAATTTACAGATGAAAGAACCATTTATTGATTTAGCTATTTTAATTACAAGTGTTCTAAACTTTTTTTTAAACAGTAATCAGAAATTGATTGGTAACAAACAACAACAACAACAAAACATTTCCAAGGATTTTTCTTCAAAAAACTGCTTTATAATTGAGCAGTCCTGTGACACATTTCTGTTTTGTACAGATCAGTGGTTTCTGCCACTAGTCTTCCGTGTTTTGGCCCGACGCGTTCCTATTGGACAGTGCGAAGCTACGTCACAGCTCAGAGCGTCGAAAGTTGGATTGGGTTGAACTTATGTTTTTCTTTTGTTCAAAAAAAAATAAAAAAATAATAACAAAAAAAAAAAAAAAAAAGATTGGGTTGAACTTTGACCGCGTCAGCTTGCCAACAAGTGGCAATGCACGCTCCCGTCAAACCTTGCTTTAGTTCAGCTTTAGACGCGACACTTCTGACGCCTCTAAAAAGCAACACATCTCATTGAAAATAATGCTTTTTAGACCAATTCCTGACGCTGCTAACGCCCTCGATGTGTGAAAGGCCCATTAATCTGCAATAATGAGCCTGAAATAGCGCTGATAAAAATAATGAGGATAAAATCTATATCGGATTCCTGATCGGATGCAACGTCCGATTTCAATCAAGTCTGAAACCATGTGATCGGGTCCGATTTCCGATCACGTGATCGGATTGGGACATCCCTACTATCTTGCAATGACCCCAAAGTATATTTTGATGTGACTCATTCCCTAAATATAATAATATTAAAAAAAACAACCACAACAACAAAAAAGTCTTTGTTTTTACTGATGATGTTTGAAGCACATTTGATCTTTATTATTTGTTCAGTCTGATCTTCACTGTGCTGCAACTTTTTACAAAAGCTCCTAAAAAGAAGAAAATTTCTAATTCTAAAGAGAGTCTTAGTTAATGAATTTCTCAGTTAACAGTTTGGAGCGCCTTGGGGCAACTGTTTGTTGTGATTTGGCGCTATACAAGAAAAAAGTTGATTGATTGATTGATTGATTGATTGATTGAAGGTAAACAGATGGACACATTATTTTTTATTTTTTTATTTTTTGACAAGCTTTAAAAAACTGTCTGGAGTTTATTTTGTCTGCACTAGTTACTTTTTGCTTCTTTTGGTATGCCAAGGGCGCCAGCTGCTCACTACAGCCGGTTCATATCACTCTTTCTCAACGATTAAACATTTACCTACTTTTAGAGAAAACTGCTATGGAAAACTTTCCTTCTTCCTCTTCTTCTGCCAAGAGATTAAACACAAAAGTGTTCAACTGTTCAACTAATCGTGATGGAAATGCCCTCAAATATCGTATACAAATATTTATGGATCTAACTTTGACTTTATCAAATAACTGAGTTAACATGTTGTGTGTGCGTGCAGGTTGTCCAGCCTGCAGCTGGTCAGAGGCTGGAAGAGATGGAATTCTTTTTTCCCTTTGACTTGGATTTTGACAACATGGAGATGTACGTTCCAGTTCCTCAGAAAAAAAACAACAACAAAAAAAAACAGATCAGTTGTTGAGCAGTGTACCATGGTCACAGCCTGCGGGAGCAACACGGTGACTTCTGAATATCTGTGGACCAGCTGGTGAATACGAGCTACTTCCTTCAGTATGTACTGTACAGATTCAAAGAGAGCGAGCCAGCTGAGCAGGATGTGACCTCGCTGGGATGATGTGTCAGCTTCAATTAGTTATTTCTGGTCTCCTCTTCCTGCTCGGGGAAACAATGAGATGTGCATTAGAGTAACACTTCAGAGCAGCTGGTGCATGATTCCTTCAAACCTTTCTTCCAACCACACTTTTCCAAAGAAGTCAAGCCTGTTATGATTTAGTGGAAATGAAAAATAAGGTGAGACCATGTGGTAAAACCAGAAAACAGAGTAACCAGTGTCACAGAGCTTGCATTTCTTATTGTCATAAAAACATTATTTCTGGTCACATGCACACACTATGTTAAAATGTATACTGTCCTATTGAGGGCAGCACAGTGGGTTAGCGGTTAGCACTGCTGTCTCACACTGAGAAGATCCCAGGTTCGCTTCCTCTGCCTACTCCTTTCTGTGTGGAGTTTGCATGTTCTCCCCATGTTTGCGTTGGTTCCCTTCGGGTGGTCTGACCTCCTCTCACCTCCAAAACCCATGCAGGTTAGATGACTTGGTGACTCGTAGGAGTTATTCTGCCCTCGATAGTTGCTGTTTGAGTTTGTGAAACAGATGAAGCATACAGTAACTCTGGCAACAGCCCTATGTCAGTGACCTCAGACATTCATAATAAACTTCCTTTTCTGTTTTCATGTATCCAAATGAACTATTAATAACAAATGAAATAAAATACCAGGAACATTTCGAAATATGGCCCATTCTACCGTATTACTGTAGAATATCAAATGCTAAGTAAATTGTCCATAAGGGAAGGGACATGACTATAAGTTGATTTTTGGCTGTCAGCCCATGTTTTACCATCTCGTGGCCAATATGAGCATTTCAAGACTTCTGAACATTTTGTGCTTAACCCAAAATTCAGTATATAAAAAAAGGCATTAATAAATAAAGGAGAGTCTTGCCTGTGGGGATCCACGGGCTCCAGATTTTGGGTAGTGTTTATAAACTAGGTATCTGACATTGTTCACAGGAGGTAATAAATTGTGCAGTTTCAATAATGAGTTGGAATGACGTTAGTCCAGAATGTTTTTAGAACCTTACACTTCAATAGTTTTAGAAGAAGAACTCAACCTTTTTATTTCCTGTTAGTTACATAATTTTTGATGTTAATGTATTGTCTTAATGTATTTATGTTGTTGTTATCAGATACACATTATTATTACTTCAGTATTATTTTATTATTTCTTCTATTTTGTCACTTGATTTTTTTAATGGACTACAATGAGAATAAATGTTTTCACTTTCTTTTGTCATCCATTGTTCAGTTTTGTTAGCGAAGATACTTCATTTCTCCAAAAATAATATCTACCTTCTGTATTGGTGGCATTCTCCCTTGACCCAAAATACATAAGAATATCAAATGGCAAATGTCAGCTCTTCCCAGTTTGTCCATGACTGAAGTTATACACCACACACGCAGAGCTTTTTTTCTTTTTCTGCACACCGCCACAAGCAGGTACTTTTATTTTTTACACACCTACAAATAGAGACCGAGGTGGAAGGCATCAAAGCACTACAGTTCTCACTCATAGTAATGACAACATGACAATTAACTCACTCATGGTAACAGCAATGTGACACTTAACTAAACCAACTGTTGGGAAGGTGTCGTAACACAGACCCACAACAGGGGACGCAAATGAACGGACAATGGATAAGAAAAGGAGTAACAATTTAATGTTGTGAAGGCACAAACGGAATACAGACAGAAAAATAATGGATGCCAATTGTACACAAGAGGACTGTGGGCAGGCTTGAAGATAGGAGACCTCTGGTGATCGAAGAGCCGGGGCCCACACCGCTTCCACCACCAACGGCCTGAAGAACACCGGAACCGCCAAGTCCTGAGTCCCCAGGTGGTCTCTGTCCTCCGTTGTCGGCCCTGGTACTGCTGGCAGACAAGAAACAGATGACGGTGAGTGTGAGTCCTCACACTCAGTAATACACAGTCCAACACTAATGGGGGGAAGCACCTCCACCTCCAATCATACACTTAAGCAGCTCCTGTCAGTCACTTATCTGGAGGGAGTGGGAGGCGAAGACGTCGTGGTTCCCACAACACACCGCTCCAACAAAACTGTCCCACAGGAATAAACGGCTGCAAACAGAGATCAAAAACGTGGATTAATCCGAATACTGCAGAGAAGGATTACCTCTAGTGGTAGATGAGAGACAGCTGGTGTGGTTGACAAGTGACAGCTGTCACTTCCAATGGCTCCGGCGCCCTCTCATGCTTGAAGCCCGCACTCCAAGCAGGGCGCCGACTGGTGGTGGTGGGCCAGCAGTACCTCCTCTTCAGCGGCCCACACAACACCAACTGAACTACAAAAACACAATAAATCAATGCTGTTAAACTCACATGAACCACAATAACAACATTTAAAACCCCAAATCCCTGAACTCCAATTGTGCATTGCAGCACAGCATACATGGTTCACTGTTGTTAGGTAATATCTAATTTCTCCAAAAATATTAGTCCTATCAACTTTCCATTTTCGCAGCATTCATTCTAACCATACCAAATGGCAAATGTCAGCTCTCCCCGGTTTCTCTGTGATTGAAGCTGCATGCACACATGCACAAAGAGGCCACTTGGCTATTATAATACGTGTCACAAATGCATGATGTTTTGGATGGCAGAGCTTTGACCTCCCAGTATTAATGCATAAATATTATTTTTCTTTTGAGAGTTCTACGGTTCTTGAGTTTTAGGTCGCAGAAGGTTTTGGGGTATAGACAGATGGACAGAAGGACAGCAGTTTCCCTTGAGAAGCACAACTTACGAACTCTGTTAGAAAAGTATCCGACCTTTTTATTTTTTTCAAAAACCTGATGGATTTGAATCACGTGTGCTTGCATGAGCCAACCTTGAACCTTCGTGCGCATGCGTGATTTTTTTCATGCCTGTCGGTTGCATCATTTGCTTGTAAGCAGCCTTTGTGTGAGGATGGGTGGAGTCTCTCTTCGTTTTTTCTTTGCAAAGAAATGGTGGAACGACTGGAGCAGCGCGACTGCATCAAATTTTGCCACAAACTGGGCAATAGCCAGGTGGAAACCATTCGGATTATTCAGACCGCTTTCGGTGACGATCCTCTGGGCATCACACAGATTAAGAAGTGGTACAACCGGTTTAAAGACGTCTGCACAATGGTGGAGAGCGCGCCATGCTCCGATCGGCATCAACACGCTGAAATGACCGGATCATTTCCAAAGTGAACACTGTAATGATGTGGGACTGTCGTGTGATTATCCGAGAAACTGCGGAAGAGGTGGACATCAGCACTTTTTCGGCACATTCCACTGTGAAAGAAGATTTTGCCATGAAGAGAGTTGCAGCGAAATTCATCAGCACGAAGCTGATGGCACAGCAACAGCACCTCCGTGTTGAAGTCTCACAGGACATGTAGTAACATGCTCAGCTCGTCAACCATTCGGAAGATTCAGACAGCTTTTGGTGGCTTTTCAGTCGTGTGACTATCCAAGAAATTGTGGACAAGCTGGACATGTCAGGGCACATCCTGACATGTCCAGCTTGTCCACAATTTGCACTGTGTTCCTGCGTGCACGAACCGTCGCAGCGTCATCATGCGCCCCTGCCTGTCGGCGTGATGTTTTCGTGGTTTGCTCATATGAGCTGTTCCACCGTGAGTCGCTCTGAGTTGTACTTATTCGTACTATGTGTGAAGGGGCCTTTAAATAGGGGTCCGAAAATAATTTTGACAATGAAGTCCACCATGCCATGCATCAAATCGTCATCCCTCAGCAAAACAAACTCCACCATGTTTGTTTTAAAGCTAAGCACTGTCCGGCTTGTGTGAGCATGTGTGCAGTGCACACTCTCACACAAGCGGGACAGCACTTGTGCACACGCATACTACCAAAAAAAAAAAGCTCTGAAGCACATTAAAGAAATAAGTGGGCCATTTGCCTGGGGGTAAGTAATATGAAGAAATCCATTCTTCTGGCTAAAGTCTTAAAACTGCAGACGTGCACTGAGCGAGTTGACACTCAACAGTTCCAGTGGTGTTACCATGGTCACAAAAATACTCTTGGGCTTGTTCATAACATGAAAACTAGAAGTTGAAGACAGGTGAGCTATTTTAATATCCCCTGAATACGAATGAGAATGAGATAAGTCTGTCTCTCTAATTCACACAAATCTGCAGTGCTGTGCTGCCAGGGGCCCGTGGGAAAGGCTATGGTCAGGAGGGATTCAGGTCTCTGGGTGGGTTTGTTTGAAGTGCAGAATTTTCATGCTGCCACACTCTCTTTTAATCTCAGGAATAATGTGTGTCCACCACACAAACATCTATGCAGGTGCCTGGATTTTTGTGCTCTGCACCTTTTCAGTCCTTTGGTGTCTCCAAGCAAATAACAGTGACAGAGAACAGGGAGAAACAAAACAAAGAAAACAAGACACTCCTCACAGACCCCAATCATGACAACACCCCTCCCTCCCCCACAGCTGACTCCCGACGGCCCAGGGGCCCAGGATGTGAGGCATGAAAGTCCCGAATCAACGAAGGGTCCAAGATGAACCGTGAAGGCACCCATGAATGCTTTTCTGGACCGTGTCCCTCCAAGCCCACCAGATACTGCATCCCCTGGCCATGGTGGCGAGAAGAAAGAAGGCATCAAACCAATAAGACAGGACCACCATCCATAAACTGTGTGTGTGTGGGGGGGGGGGGGGGGGGGCTGGCCGGAGGAGAAAAAGAACTGGACCTGGCTGGCTTAACCTGACTGACGTGGAAGGATGGATGAACTCAAAGAGTCCTAGGCAGCTGAAGATGAAGTGCTGCCGGATTGATAACGTTGGAGATGGGAAAAGGTCCCACGAACTTAGGAGCTAACTTGCAGGTCCCACATCGAAAGCCACACTCTTTGACCAGGATCATATGATGGGGCCAGGGCACGGTCATGGTCATCTGCAGACTTGTATGCTGAGAAGGACTTAAGCAGGGTCCGCCAACCCCGTTCCTTCTTTTCTACAGCAACACATGATCTGCGCCAAGGCAGATGGGACAGGTGAGTTCAAGTCTGTAGAGGGGAAAAGAGAGGGATGATAACCATGGACAACCTGAAATGGAGAGTATCCGGTAGACCAAGAAGGCAAGGAATTATGCCCGAACTCCACCCAATGAAGCTGAGTGGCCCATGAAGCCAGGTTGTCAGAAGACAGAATCCATAAGGCCTTTTCCTACTCCTGGTTCATCCGTTCGGCATGCCCACTGGCTTGTGGGTGAAATCCTGAAGTTAGGCTAGTTGTGGCTCCACTAACCTGCAAAACTCAGTCCAAAAATAAGATAAACTGTGCACCACGGTCAGAGACAATGTCCAGGGGAAATCTGTGCAACTTAAAAATGTTTTTGAGAAGGACCTCAGGCGTGTCCTTGGCTGAGGGCAGTTTGGGTAGTGGTACGAAATGATACATCTTTGAAAACCTATCAACTACAGTGAGGATCACAGTGTTCCCCTGAGTTAAGGGTAATCCAGTGGCAAAGTCCACAGCAATATGTGCTCAAGGATGCTTCACCACACATGGCTTGGCATTCAGGAGTGAATAACGACAATAATTTCCCACTCGGGCTAGCCCCAGGGACGGCATCAATCGTGCAGTCATAGCTGTGATGAGGTGGTAATGACTTAGCCCTAGCTTTACTGAACATGACTGCCAGATCATAGTAGCAAGGAGGTAACACAGTAAGCGTACGAGGGCTGTCCATAAAGTATAGGTCCTTTTTATTTTTTTCAAAAACTATATGGATTTCATTCATATGTTTTTACGTCAGACATGCATGAACCCTCGTGCGCATGCGTGAGTTTTTCCACGCCTGTCGGTGACGTCATTCGCCTGTGAGCACTCCTTGTGGGAGGAGTCGTCCAGCCCCTCGTCGGAATTCCTTTGTCTGAGAAGTTGCTGAGAGACTGGCGCTTTGTTTGATCAAAATTTTTTCTAAACCTGTGAGACACATCGAAGTGGACATGGTTCGAAAAATTAAGCTGGTTTTTAGTGAAAATTTTAACGGCTGATGAGAGATTTTGAGGTGATACTGTCGCTTTAAGGACTTCCCACGGTGCGAGACATCGCGCAGCGCTCTCAGGCGGCGTCATCAGCCTGTTTCAAGCTGAAAACCTCCACATTTCAGGCTCTATTGATCCAGGACGTCGTGAGGAACAGAGAAGTTTCAGAAGAAGTCAGTTTCAGCATTTTATCCGGATATTCCACTGTTAAAGGAGATTTTTTTTAATGAAAGACGTGCGGACGGGTCCGCGCGTCGGGACGCAGCCAGCGCGGTGCGGCGGCACAGGAAAAACACCTCCGTGTTGATAACCATTTGTAAAATCCAGGCGGCTTTTGATGGCTTTCAGTGGAGTGAGTATATGAGAAATTGTTTAACAGCTGGACATGTTCCAACTTGTCCTTAAGGCTTCCAACAGAGGTGTTTTCCTGTGGCGGAGCGTCGCAGCGGCTGCGAGCCGACGCTGCAATCCGTCCGCACTTCTTTCATTAAAAAAATCTCCTTTAACAGTGGAATATCCGGATAAAATGATGAAACCGACTTCTTCTGAAACTTCTCTGTTCTCTCACGACGTCCTGGATCAATAGAGCCTGAAATGTGGAGGTTTTCAGCTTGAAACAGACTGACGACGGCGCCTGGGAGCGCTGCGCGACGTCTCGCACCGTGGGAAGTCCTTAAAGCGACAGTATCACCTCAAAATCTCTCATCAGCCGTTAAAATTTTCACTGAAAACCAGCTTAATTTTTCGAACCGTGTCCACTTCGATGTGTCTCACAGGTTTAGAAAAAATTTTGATCAAACAAAGCGCCAGTCTCTCAGCAACTTCTCAGACAAAGGAATTCCGACGAGGGGCTGGACGACTTCTCCCACAAGGAGTGCTCACAGGCGAATGACGTCACCGACAGGCGTGGAAAAACTCACGCATGCGCACGAGGGTTCAAGCATGTCTGACGTAAAAACATATGAATGAAATCCATATAGTTTTTGAAAAAAATAAAAAGGACCTATACTTTATGGACAGACCTCGTACATGTCAACCCCTTTGAGGGTCCAGCTGTATAACCAAGTGAGAAAATCTATAAAATCAACACAAAATCCTTATAACCTCCAAATCGCACCAAAATCAGATTTATTAGTCTTTAAATGTGAGAGGAAATTAGAGCACCTGGAGGAAACCCACACAAACATGGGGAGAACATGAAAACTCCACACAGAAAGGCCACAGGTGGGAATCGAAGCAATGACCTTCTTGCTCTGAGGCAACATGCACTAACCACAAAGTTACTGTGCTTATTAATCTATAAGATACAGTCAGATATCAGGGTTGGTGGCCAAGGATTTAGTGTACTTGGTTTCAGTAGCAAAGGTTCCTGGTTCGAACCCCATCCCTGCCACATTTCACTGTGTAATGTGATGTTGCAGCAAGAAGGGCATCTGGTGTACAGCTTGTGCCAAATCAACATGCGGACCCTCCTTACATCTGCTGTGGTGACCCTGAGGAAAATCAAGGGAGCAGCCAAAGGGACTTATATATTTGTAAATTTTACACAAAAAAAGGTGTAATTTCAACAAAAAAAGGTGTAACAAAGGTGCAAATTCAACATGAAAAAGACCATCAAAATTACAGATTAATATTTTTTATGTGCAAACCATTTACATATTCATTGTCATTTTGATAGAATTCCCCTGGAAACCAGAGCTGACAGAATTTTTTTTTTTTTGTAAAAACAACTGGTTTTTTTTTTTTACAGTGTAAAAGTTTTTTACAAATTATTTCTTGTAAATCAAAACAACCCATCACCCACATCACGTTTGTCTGCTTATTTTATTTAAAATAGAAAAAGTCACAGACAAGTACAAGAGTGTACAGTTTATAACTGTTCATATTTTAATCTCGAATGAATGAACTGAACTGAAGAAAGAGTGAAAATCATTGGATTATCTTGACAGTGGTGCGATCATAAACATCTTAAAGCGTGTTTTTTTATGTTGGACACCGTTTGTGTGCTGTGCGTGTAATCGACGTGAAGACACGCATGCATTAAATACTTGTAGTTCCTAGGGTTTGTAAGAGTAGAATGGGAGGCAGAGCCTTCAGCTTTCAGGCTCCTCTCCTGTGGAACCAGCTCCCAATTCAGATCAGGGAGACAGACACCCTCTCTACTTTTAAGATTAGGCTTAAAACTTTCCTTTTTGCTAAAGCTTATAGTTAGGGCTGGATCAGGTGACCCTGAACCATCCCTTAGTTATGCTGCTATAGACTTAGACTGCTGGGGGGTTCCCATGATGCACTGTTTCTTTCTCTTTTTGCTCTGTATGCACCACTCTGCATTTAATCATTAGTGATTGATCTCTGCTCCCCTCCACAGCATGTCTTTTTCCTGGTTCTCTCCCTCAGCCCCAACCAGTCCCAGCAGAAGACTGCCCCTCCCTGAGCCTGGTTCTGCTGGAGGTTTCTTCCTGTTAAAAGGGAGTTTTTCCTTCCCACTGTAGCCAAGTGCTTGCTCACAGGGGGTCGTTTTTGACTGTTGGGGTTTTACATAATTATTGTATGGCCTTGCCTTACAATATAAAGCGCCTTGGGGCAACTGTTTGTTGTGATTTTGTTATGTGTCGACGCGGGTTGAGGAGCGGACCTGCGTCTGACAGAACCCAGCGCTAAAAATAACCAGCAAGCGGTTCCAAAACAAAACAATTTATTTTTTACCCTCTTTGGTGCATACCAAATGTGTAACAAACTAAACCAGCGTCTTTCTGGTGGAGTTACTGTTGGCCGCTCTCCAGCGCTCGTAGAGATCAAAGGCCCGGCGCTCCTGGACCCACTACCAACCCGCCAAACCCCCCCAGGTGGACACGACAAACTGACTCTCTGTGAAGCAAAGAAGAGGTGAGGTAAGTCAGCAGTTACAACATCTTTCAAAAGACACACGCTATCCGCAACACATTCAGGTCTGTATCTTTTTAACTTTATGCAAATGAGCAGCTTCTCACAACAGGTGGAGGATCAATTATCCGCACGCCACAGCAGTGAGAAGCAAGCTGCACAATTCTCATCACAATTCAAGTATACTGTGTAACAAAACACCAAGTTACTATCAACAATTAGTCAAACACTTAATCACCTTGATGTGTGCTGACAGCATGTGTCCTCACCCTTCCTTGCTTCACGGGCTCGATGTGTCAACCCAGGCGCGGGTCCTCAGCGTCTCACAAACGAACATCACAAGGTCGAGTTCCCGGCAGTTCTGCTTGAATCACACATGACTTAAATGCAGAACGCCATCCAATTATCTGCTTCAGCTGAAAGTCTTTAAGGTTGCATGTGAGCACCAGTCACAGGTGCTACACATGATGTTGATGAGGGTGAGGACTCTTCAGCCAGCACCTTCTCCACAGACAATCAGTTTCCCTGCCCCCTGAAGAGCAAAGAAAAGAAAAGAACCCAAAATATCCAGCCAACACCCCCCAACACACAACAGTCCCCCCCCCCATCAACGGGAAGCCTCCCGGCGGACCGAACAGACCAGGCCCGAGAACAGCACCTCCCTCCGGGGTCCACTTCAGGAAGCAGGCCAGCACCACGCTCCCAAGGTCCACCACACGACAGCAGGACAGGCACCGCAGCTGGAAGGCCGGCTGGCATCAACAAAAGCCCCAAAACATTCCCCGGTACAATTCAACACACAGAAAAAAACATAAAACCCTCCCAAAACCTCCCCAGGGGACCGTCCCATCAACCCCGGGAAGAAAAGAAAAACTCCCAAACGCAAAAACCCAACACAGCCCCACAAACACACTACAAATGTAATGCATAAAAGAAAAATACAAACAACCCCCCCAGAATGACCTGCAGAGCCCAACCCCCCCAGAAGGCCTTCATCCGCCAGTTCCAGGAGGAACAGCCAGAACCATAATCCCACAAGGTCCCCAGGTGTACATGGAGCAAACGGCGCCCCCCCAGAGGACCGTACCATCAACCCCAGGAGGGTACCCCTCCCCACAACCCCGGAACCCCAGACCGTCACACTTGGCTAGTTGCCCCAAGCCAATTCCCCCCCAGAGGACCGTCCCATCACCCTGGAGGTGGAACCCGAAGAAAACAAAACAAAATCAAAAATCAAACCCCCGGAGGACTACCAAAAACAACCCCGGGGGGATATAAAACGACCGTAACCCTGTTACCCTCCCCGGCACCCCGAAGACCCCGGGTCCCTCCCAGAGCCCTCGGCGGCTCACCTTGGCGAACGGCTCAAAACATTAAGCCGGAGAAGGGAACAGGAAAAACTAACCCAGCTCCAACCCCAAGGCGTAGCGGAGAACCGGAAATACGTCCGGTTCCCCAACTCGACAATACCCCAGCCTCTTGGGAGGGTGGAACTACCGAAATGGCGAACGGCAAACAGATCGGCCCACCCCTCCGACTGAGGTAAGTCTCCGCTGCACCACACCCCGACAACACCAATGACGAACGGTACAAAGGCTCACCGAGGCTGGAGTGGAAACCGGGCCCTAACCAAACCAAGAAAACGCCTCTAACACCCCCCCCCCCCCCAGGTGCAGAGGTCTTCTGAGAATGCTCAGCGTGACCAACCTGCACCACCCCACAACCCACAAGACAAACGGTCTTGGGGCAAGTGAGGTTGGGGTTAGGGATGTAGAGAAATAAAAAACAAGAAAATAAAACGACCCAACAACCCAAACAGAAAATACCTAAAAACACATAAAAATGAACAATGACGTGAGCCCAGGCGGACTTCTAACCGCCTAACAGTCACTCCACCAGATACGCCTCTGACTTCCCATACAATTATAACCCCTATTTAAAGAAAACAAAACATTTACCCGTGCTAGATTTTTTTTTTTTTATGTGTGTTATTTTGCCTGTCCCAGAACACTTGGAGATACGTCACCATTATTTCTCTTGACGCTTACATGTCGGGGCAATACAGTAATCTCTGCTCGTCCGAGCTGCATGGGCTCGTCAACAGGAGGAGCCAGAGGTCCCGTCGGAGGAGCTTCAGTGGGGCGAAGAAGAGGCGGCCCAGATCTGTGTCGGGGAAAGCCCCGAGACGAAAAAACCCGCTCCGATGGCCGCCCTCTCTCGCGTCCACGCTCCTTCATCCGATCATCTAGACGAATCACCAACGATATTAGCTCATCTAAATCGTTTGGCTCGTCACGGACTGCCAGCTCGTCTTTTAATGACTCATTTAACCCGTCTACAAACACGCCCCGTAAAGCTGCGGCATTCCAACCTGACTGAGCAGAAAAAATCCGGAAGTCCACGGAATACTCCGCCGCACTCCGCCTCCCCTGCCTGAGATTCAGCAACCGTTGAGCAACGGTATTCGTTTTCACCGGATGGTCAAAAACCAGTCGGAACTCCCGGGAGAAATCCTTAAAGGACCCTAACAACGGCGAGTTGTTACTCCACAACGCTGTGACCCAAGCTAAGGCGTCACCTCGGAGCAAATTTGTCACATATGAAACACGGCTCCCATCAGAAGAGAAGGAAGCCGGTCGCTGAGCAAAAACCAGAGAACATTGCATCAGAAACGAAGCACAGGCTTCGACGTCTCCCGCATAAGGCTCCGGATGACAAATAATCGGTTCGAACACCGAATCTCTGGGTGATGGAGTTATCTGCTCCGGTATCGATGGTGCCACAGCTGGAGCAGCAGGAAGCAGAACGGCTTGCGCTGCAAGCTCCGTAACACGGGCGTCTGTTTGTTTAATTTGGTTTGCGAGATGCTGTAATTGCTCCCATATTTTCTCCAAGTGTTCTTGAACTTTTTCGGCAAAAGGAACCGCTTCTGCCGCTGGGTCCATTATGGAATGGCCGGGAACTACTGTTATGTGTCGACGCGGGTTGAGGAGCGGACCTGCGTCTGACAGAACCCAGCGCTAAAAATAACCAGAAAGCGGTTCCAAAACAAAACAATTTATTTTTTACCCTCTTTGGTGCATAACAATGTGTACAAACTAAACAGCGTCTTTCTGGTGGAGTGACTGTTGGCACGCTCTCCAGCGCTCGTAAGGATCAAAGCCCGGCGCTCCTGGACCCACTACCACCGCCAAACACCCCCCAGGTGGACACGACAAACTGACTCTCTGTGAAGCAAAGAAGAGGTGAGGTAAGTCAGCAGTTACAACAATCTTTCAAAAGACACACGCTATCAGCAACACATTCAGGTCTGTATCTTTTTTAACTTTATGCAAATGAGCAGCTTCTCACAACAGGTGGAGGATCAATTATCCGCACGCCACAGCAGTGAGAAGCAAGCTGCACAATTCTCATCACAATTCAAGTATACTGTGTAACAAAACACCAAGTTACTATCAACAATTAGTCAAACACTTAATCACCTTTGATGTGTGCTGACAGCATGTGTCCTCACCCTTCCTTGCTTCACGGGCTCGATGTGTCAAACCCAGGCGCGGTCCTCAGCGTCTCATAAACGAACATCACAAGGTCGAGTTCCCGGCAGTTCTGCTTGAATCACACATGACTTAAATGCAGAACGCCATCCAATTATCTGCTTCAGCTGAAAGTCTTTAAGGTTGCATGTGAGCACCAGTCACAGGTGCTACACATGATGTTGATGAGGGTGAGGACTCTTCAGCCAGCACCTTCTCCACAGACAAATCAGTTTCCATGCCACCTGAAGACCAAAGAAAAGAAAAGAACACCAAAATATCCAGCCACACCCCCCAACACACAACAGATTTGGCGCTATATAAAAAAATTGATTGATTGATTGATTAAATGTCGTCAAACATTTATGAAAGTTATTTTTTAATGTCATGTATTGAACAACCAACATGCTGTTATTTTTGTCTGGGAGCAGCTGCAGAACGTCTGGAAGCGCTGCACTGAGTGATTGCGCGCTCCCATGCCAGGGGATACAAATTCTGTTATATTTTATCTTAGCATTTTATCTCTTCTTAATGTTGCACCATTGTACCGAAGCAAATTCCTAGTCTGTGAATCCTGTTCACTGGCAATGGCAATAAACTTCTTCTGATTCTGATTCTGATTCAGACAATAGTTGCAGGGCCACTCAGTCTAAAGTTTGCTGGGGTATTTTTCACAGAATGTCCAGTATTTTCTCTTCAAGGTAGTTCTAGAAATGTTTGGCAGTAAACTGTGAACATCTTACAGATGTTTCCCTTGAATAAATTTGGGTATGGTGCTAAACAGTAATTTGGGATTATGCTTACTTTTAATTCAGAATAATAAACCCTTTATGCAGCCAGTAATACATGTTTGTACTCCAATACACCCTCATCTAAATTAGAACTACACTGTGTCAAGACTCCTACATTTACACTCAAGACATTTTAGGTGGATGTTCATCCAAGACATTTATAACTTAGGGCAACAAGATTTTACAGTAAACAGAGCAATCTAAGTGAGTGTTTAGACTGTCCGTTGAGTGACATGTTCAGAGTCCAGAACCTCAGGTAATCTGTCATTAAGTTCAGTTACAGTGGAGGAGCTACATATCATGACACAGAGATGATGCACAGACATCCAGCCTCATCGGGCAGGAAAACTATACTTCAAATTTAATATTTTGGTTTGATTTATAACAGTAATGATCAAAATTGATAATCTGCTCAATTCAGCTTTTAATAATTAGTAATCGTGGCTCAGTGACCCCCGGTATAGAATTCTAAATGTTGCATGAAATTTGAATTGAGGATTTATTATGTATGAAATATGCACCAGTAGTTAGTATTAATGCTGCTGAAATGACATGCATACAATTATACTACAATTCAGCAGATTATATTTTATAGACATTCTAAGTCTATAACACACTTTCACAATAATTAACACCCTACTCTTTAATCACTTTAACATTAATTTATGAATTTGCAAACAATCTGTAAATTACCATTGCAGGCCAAAAGCAAGGAAAGGCCTGTGAACATATGAAAACAGCACTTTTTTTTTTTTTTTGCTAGTGGAGGTTTTCAATCTCAGTAACAATACAGTTACAGTAAGAGTGCCTTCCTTGTAAGTTGTGTGGGTAGGAGGCGGGACACACACTCAATAACGTCTCCTGCCCACAGCAGAGGGGCTTTCCTAAGGTTAGGCTAATGACGGAGCAGCACGCCAAAGACGCCCATTGTATGAGACACAATAGAGGTCTTTGGACACTATGGAGGGGGAGCGGCTGAGTCAGGACCTCAAACCATTAAGCCTTAGTTTAGGCACAGACTCAGATGCCCTAAACGCCCACAGGGTCACACATGAAGTTGAGAAAAGAAACACTGTGGTGCTTCAAGCAATAACCAGAAGCATTATTTATCATGACCAGAAGATTCTTCCAAATCCATCATCTGTCTGAGCTGGTGAACTTTACTGCATCTTTACATGAATATTAGGAAGTTTTCGAGGAACTACAGGCAGGCAGGCAAGTTATATAAAACAAACAAACAAGTCAGTCACACATGTATGGTCAATTTGAAGTTTCCAATTCACCTAATTGACACATCCTTGGAAGTGGGTGAAAGCCGTAGCACCCGAACACAAAGAGAACATGCAAACTCCACACAGAAAGGACCAGGTGGGAAGCGAACCCTAGAGTCCCTTGACTGAGAGAGTACTGACATGATGAGTCAAAAAACAAAAACAAACAAACAAAAAAAAAACAATGGTCACGTGACTCGTGGTGACACTTTAGGTTCAAAATAGCATTGGCTGTTAATCTATCTACATGTAAATCCAGCTATTTTATTGATTTATTCGCTGAAAGTGCCAGGTTGCTGTGCATTTGGAGGCACAAATAGACACCGCAAGGGCTTCAAGATGTACAGATTCCCTTCAGATCCGAATAGAAGAAAAAATTGGGAAATAAAGTCAGCCATGTGGGATGGATGCCGACATCATAGTCAAAGTTTTGAGAGGTAAATTTATTGTTCAGTCCCATTTACAGTAAAACTCACCAAAACCATCATCATATAAACAAGATATTCGCAGTCACCGGACAAAAAAAGTCCCAATGTTTTTGTGTTGTTTTCTATGTAATAAACACTGTATATAACAGATTTTGTATAACAAATTTTTCGCTGACATCGGAGCAAATGTCCCATCCGATCACAATGTATTTTCATTAAAAACCCACAGCAGTCTGGACGTGCAAAGAAACAGAGGTACAAGGGTGATTCTTAGACTACGGGCACTTATTATGTCCTTTGATCATATTGTATGAAAAACAGAAAAAAGGGGAAATTTCACACTTTTATAGTTATCTTTACAATGAAAATGTGTTAAGAAATTTGTTCTAGTAGTCTATGATGACTTTTTCACCTTTTTTCAGCATCATTATATGCAAATATTGCTGTTTTGTGCTTGTCCCACACCCAGACTTTTGATCTTCAATGATAAAAATGAATGGTAAAGAAACTTTTTTTCTAATGTTTTAAAATATCTCTGAATAAAATATCAGTAAAATAATCAAAACATAATTGGGGTATTCAATGTCATACAACTGTTGTGATTTTTTTAAACAAAATGTCCCTTTAAACAGTTTGTATGAAAGATTGTTTGGGTAGTTTCTATGGAGATAAACAGTGACATCAGAGCACATGTATATAGCGCCAAAGCACAACAAACAGTTGCCCCAAGGCGCTTTATATTGTAAGGCAATGGTGTGGTGGAAATTACATTTACAAGGCCAATAGTGCCCGTAGTTAAAGAATCACCCACAAATGGTAAATGGACTGCATTTACTGTATATAGCACTTTTCCGTCTGTATCAGATGCTCAAAGCACTTTGCAATACACGTACAAATGTAAATTCAGCGCTGACATTTGCCGATTTGAGGAAAGCGGGACCAGTCATTTCCATGTAAAAGCCCGACCGTTTATTTTTTTCAGACCATGCTCAGACTTGCAGCCTGACATGCACCTGTTAAATCAGACAACACAAAAGGCTGTGATTTGACACTTTTCTGCTTTAACTCCTTCATCTGCCATCATATTTTAAGAATCTTTACAGTGCGCACGCTGACTACAGATGGATCAGAAAAGTCTACAACTTTACAACACGAAGTCTGAAAAGAGGAAATTGTACAGCTTACCTTTGAAATGGAGGTGATGAATGTAGAAAGAAAAGCTTGTTGAGGGTCAAATTAATCCATAATAAAGCATAATCCAGCGTCGGAGAACTTTAGGGCCCCTTCACACATAGTACGATTAAGTACAAATCAGGGTGACTAATGGCAGAATAGCTCATATGAGCAGCCACAAAAAACTCGAGCCAATGGGCAACCGTGAATGATCCTGGTGCGACAGTGTTGTGCACATGGGAACACAGTGCAAGCAGCAGCGAGGTGTAACCACATCGCGCAACTGCTGTGAAAAAAAAAACAAAATAAAATAAAATACATGCCACCCATGGGTTTTGAACCTGCACTTTCCAAAAGTTCTGATTGCCAGCCAGAAACTTTACCACTGAGCTACTATCGCTGTCCTGTAAACAGTGTGGGAAAATGCCTGAAATCGAGAAGGATACTGACGTACTTAAAAAAATAAAACCACACACCATATAAAAACACTACATTTTAATGAATCCCTCTTATCAAGCGGACAATACAGGTATGAGCTGTCTGTTCCTCTGTAGATGACCCATGGTCACAGACATCCAGTTATGAAATGACATAAATGATGAAGCAGTGTGCTCTTATCTATCCACATCTGCTCACGGGATGTCCAGCTGGCTCCCCCCGCGTGTTCTGCTCGACACAAGTGTCTTGTGGACGGCACACTGCAAGACAGACACCGCGTCATGTGGAACAGAGCTCACGTGGGTCACATGACATTCAGATCGCTCGCTGCATGTTATGATCTGATTGTCCGTTTCACCTGGGGTAGCCCATCAGTGTGCGCAGCGTGCATGCGCTCACTGCAGCCCATTGCAACAGTGATATATGTTTTTATGTATGTCCACGTGATGACAGCAAGCAGACATACATGTCACAGTGGGCAGTTGTTAGTTCATGTCTGTCCAAACATGGTACGTGTTCTCCAGCTGTGACGTCCAGAACCAGAGATCTTCACAGCCGCTCCTGTCAGCAGACACACTCCCTGTCAGTTCAGCGCACACACCAATGTGTCACTGTGTCTGTTTGCAAAGCCACACTCGTGGGGCACTTAGACAAATTTCACATCCAGCTCGACAGTGATCGTCTGCTATTTTCATGATGATAGTGGGAATGGCCACACATTTTCTAAGTGTCATGCGAGCGGTGTTAGATGCTCATGTGTGTCAGCTGGATTTTGGCTGACACCTGCTGCGAGAGGGTTCAAATGGGCTCTCACAGCACACACTCTGTCTTTCAGCTGCTGGTGTGCACAAATAGTTGTAGCAACAGGTGTACCAGGTGTTGGAAGCAGCTACGAATTTACATGTATTGCATATGATTCCTGCTTCATGCACAAGTCGACTACATTCGGACTATGTGTGAAGGGGCCTGTTGTGAAAGTGTAGTGACACGGACCCACAACAGGGGGCGCAAATGAATGGCCAATAGATGAGCCAAAAAGTAACAATTTAATGTTGTGAAACGTGCACAACGAATATACAGACAATCTCAGAATATAATTACAGTCAAATCACAAAGGTGACGTGTGGGCAGGCTCGAGGATAGAAGACGTCTGTCCTGAGATGAACCGGAACCACACGATTTCCTCCGCCACCGAACCCAGAGAATACTGGAGCCGCCAAGTCCCGAATTCCCAGGTGATCACCGTCCCCGACTGTCGGATCTGGTACTGCTGGCGAGAACAAAGACAGTCAAGTGTGGGTGTGTGTACACCCAGTAACAACAACGGTGGGAATGCCACCTCCACCTCTCACTCAATATGCTGATGTGTTTGCAGTGATCCCTCAGAGAAAAAGAGTGCCGTAGTGCACTCACTCAGCTTCCACAAAACAAGGGACCGGTACGCCTGCAAACACTCACAATGTACAGATTACAGATAAACACAAAAAGGCTGAGGATATTACCTACAATGAAGTACGATATCTCGGCAACGAGGTGGAGATGACGTCTGGTCTTTATGGAGTGTGATGATGAAGAATGTGTGACAGCTGTCAGGAATTAATGAGTGACAGCTGTCACTCCCGGCTGTGTCCGTGGCGGCAGCGCCCTCTCGTGCCTGAAGCCCGCACTTCAGGCAGGGCGCCCTTTGGTGGTGGGCCAGCAGTACCTCTTCTGGCGGCCCACACAACAGGGCCCTAAAAATCATCAGGCACGTCATTGCATGACATGGAGTTACAGAGCTGCAACTGCATAAATCAGGCTTTAAATTAATTAAATAAATCACCATAAATTGAAAATTTATGTAAATTTGATAGCTAAACTGTTTTCATATTTATTTGGATAGCACCTGTACCAGGATATGTTGCTGTATGTGGTTCAAAGATTAAAAAAAATGTTGAAAACATAAAAGGTTCATTCAGTAGTTCAGTGCAGTTGGAACCAAAATGGCGCCATGTTCTAAGTTGACGTCACTCTACTCAATCAAGGGACTCGAGCGAACCCAGCACCTTCTTGCAGTAGCCACAACAACACTGTACCACCCACAATGAGGATTTAGTATTTCAAGTGCACAGTTTTTCCATTGAGCGCATTTGCCGTCATGAATAAGCAATTTTTGGTTTGTCTACCCAAATGTGCACAACTGGTGGTGGTGGTGGTCAGGTCAGGAGGTGAGGTTTGCAACAAGAAATATTATTTTAGCAGACTGCTGTTCCAGCACCACTGAGGGCCTCTTTGAACACAGCTTGCTTTGGACTAACAGGTGGACCACAGTTCTGCACTATCCTGTAGGGATGTCCCGATCAGGTTTTTGATCCGATTCTGAGTCATCTGATTTTGAGTATCTGCCGATACTGAGGTCCCGATCTGATACTTTAAAAAAACTGAATGAACAATGAAAAAATGCTAAATATATAATATTTTCATTTTATTCACCTTATTTTATTATTTATCACTTAAACAGTCCACTTATCCTTGAGGTAGTTTGAACAATCAAGTAATAATCTACCAGACTTAAACAAGACACAAGAAATGATCTAATCTGATTTTAATTTACAGATGAAAGAACCATTTATTGATTTAGCTATTTTAATTACAAGTGTTCTAAACTTTTTTTTAAACAGTAATCAGAAATTTTGAGGTAACAAACAACAACAACAACAAAACATTTCCAAGGATTTTTCTTCAAAAAAACTGCTTTATAATTGAGCAGTCCTGTGACACATTTCTGTTTTGTACAGATCAGTGGTTTCTGCCACTAGTCTTCCGTGTTTTGGCCCGACGCGTCGTTCCTATTGGACAGTGCGAAGCTACGTCACAGCTCAGAGCGTCGAAAGTTGGATTGGGTTGAACTTATGTTTTTTCTTTTGTTCAAAAAAAAATAAAAAAAATAATAACAATAAAAAAAAAAGAAAAAAAAGATTGGGTTGAACTTTGACCGCGTCAGCTTGCCAACAAGTGGCAATGCACGCTCCCGTCAGAAACCTTGCTTTAGTTCAGCTTTAGACGCGACACTTCTGACGCCTCTAAAAAGCAACACATCTCATTGAAAATAATGCTTTTTAGACCAATTCCTGACGCTGCTAACGCCCTCGATGTGTGAAAGGCCCATTAATCTGCAATAATGAGCCTGAAATAGCGCTGATAAAAATAATGAGGATAAAATCTATATCGGATTCCTGATCGGCATGCAACGTCCGATTTCAATCAAGTCTGAAACCATGTGATCGGGTCCGATTTCCGATCACGTGATCGGATTGGGACATCCCTACTATCTTGCAATGACCCCAAAGTATATTTTGATGTGACTCATTCCCTAAATAATAATAATATTAAAAAAAACAACCACAACAACAAAAAAGTCTTTGTTTTTACTGATGATGTTTGAAGCACATTTGATCTTTATTATTTGTTCAGTCTGATCTTCACTGTGCTGCAACTTTTTACAAAAGCTCCTAAAAAGAAGAAAATTTCTAATTCTAAAGAGAGTCTTAGTTAATGAATTTCTCAGTTAACAGTTTGGAGCGCCTTGGGGCAACTGTTTGTTGTGATTTGGCGCTATACAAGAAAAAAGTTGATTGATTGATTGATTGATTGATTGATTGAAGGTAAACAGATGGACACATTATTTTTTTATTTTTATTTTTTGACAAGCTTTAAAAAACTGTCTGGAGTTTATTTTGTCTGCACTAGTTACTTTTTGCTTCTTTTGGTATGCCAAGGGCGCCAGCTGCTCACTACAGCCGGTTCATATCACTCTTTCTCAACGATTAAACATTTACCTACTTTTAGAGAAAACTGCTATGGAAAACTTTCCTTCTTCCTCTTCTTCTGCCAAGAGATTAAACACAAAAAGTGTTCAACTGTTCAACTAATCGTGATGGAAATGCCCTCAAATATCGTATACAAATATTTATGGATCTAACTTTGACTTTATCAAATAACTGAGTTAACATGTTTGTGTGTGTGCGTGCAGGTTGTCCAGCCTGCAGCTGGTCAGAGGCTGGAAGAGATGGAATTCTTTTTTCCCTTTGACTTGGATTTTGACAACATGGAGATGTACGTTCCAGTTCCTCAGAAAAAAAACAACAACAAAAAAAAACAGATCAGTTGTTGAGCAGTGTACCATGGTCACAGCCTGCGGGAGCAACACGGTGACTTCTGAATATCTGTGGACCAGCTGGTGAATACGAGCTACTTCCTTCAGTATGTACGTAGCTGCAAAGCTCCTCAGGAAGAATCGTGGGAGCCTGTGGAGCCTGAAGTTAAGGAGCATGTCAGCCTCACAAAGTTGGAGCAAATGAAAAAGCTCAAGTCCTGTGGTCTGACATGTTGACAAAGAAACACCAAAAGAAGGTCCAATGTCTGGATACGAAGGTCCAGAAGGAGCTGAGCAGCATGAAGAAAAGCTTCCAGGAAGACATGAAGACCAGGGAGGACTTGATGAAAGAGCTGCAGGAAGAAATGGATTCCTTCCAGAAGGAGCTGAACACTGCAAAGATCAGCTTCAGGCAGCAGCTGGAGCATATGATGGTCCTCAAAGAAGAGACAGCAGCAGCAATTATGATTTGACTTTTAATAGTTAGTGATTTATAAGTGAAAGCAGCTCATGTGTTCAGACCTCATAAATAAACCATAAAATGAAATAAAGAAATGACAAGAAGTGTGTGACTTTCATGTGGGACACTGAGTCACGCAAATTAAATTAATTATCAATCAATCAATCAATCAATTTTTTTATATAGCGCCAAATCACAACAAACAGTTGCCCTAAGGCGCTTTATATTGTAAGGCAAGGCCATACAATAATTATGTAAAACCCCAACGGTCAAAACGACCCCCTGTGAGCAAACACTTGGCTACAGTGGGAAGGAAAAACTCCCTTTTAACAGGAAGAAACCTCCAGCAGAACCAGGCTCAGGGAGGGGCAGTCTTCTGCTGGGACTGGTTGGGGCTGAGGGAGAGAACCAGGAAAAAGACATGCTGTGGAGGGGAGCAGAGATCGATCACTAATGATTAAATGCAGAGTGGTGCATACAGAGCAAAAAGAGAAAGAAACAATGCATCATGGGAACCCCCCAGCAGTCTACGTCTATAGCAGCATAACTAAGGGATGGTTCAGGGTCACCTGATCCAGCCCTAACTATAAGCTTTAGCAAAAAGGAAAGTTTTAAGCCTAATCTTAAAAGTAGAGAGGGTGTCTGTCTCCCTGATCTGAATTGGGAGCTGGTTCCACAGGAGAGGAGCCTGAAAGCTGAAGGCTCTGCCTCCCATTCTACTCTTACAAACCCTAGGAACTACAAGTAAGCCTGCAGTCTGAGAGCGAAGCTCTCTATTGGGGTGATATGGTACTACGAGGTCCCTAAGATAAGATGGGACCTGATTATTCAAAACCTTATAAGTAAGAAGAAGAATTTTAAATTCTATTCTAGAATTAACAGGAAGCCAATGAAGAGAGGCCAATATGGGTGAGATATGCTCTCTCCTTCTAGTCCCCGTCAGTACTCTAGCTGCAGCATTTTGAATTAACTGAAGGCTTTTTAGGGAACTTTTAGGACAACCTGATAATAATGAATTACAATAGTCCAGCCTAGAGGAAATAAATGCATGAATTGGCGTCTCACTAATTTAGAAGATCTTCACTTAGCCTGGAAAAAGAGTCTGTTGCTCTATAAAAAAGCCCTCCGTAAAGCTAGGACATCTTTCTACTCATCACTAATTGAAGAAAATAAGAACAACCCCAGGTTTCTTTTCAGCACTGTAGCCAGGCTGACAAAGAGTCAGAGCTCTATTGAGCTGAGTATTCCATTAACTTTAACTAGTAATGAGTTCATGACTTTCTTTGCTAACAAAATTTTAACTATTAGAGAAAAAATTACTCATAACCATCCCAAAGACGTATCGTTATCTTTGGCTGCTTTCAGTGATGCCGGTATTTGGTTAGACTCTTTCTCTCCGATTGTTCTGTCTGAGTTATTTTCATTAGTTACTTCATCCAAACCATCAACATGTTTATTAGACCCCATTCCTACCAGGCTGCTCAAGGAAGCCCTACCATTATTTAATGCTTCGATCTTAAATATGATCAATCTATCTTTGTTAGTTGGCTATGTACCACAGGCTTTTAAGGTGGCAGTAATTAAACCATTACTTAAAAAGCCATCACTTGACCCAGCTATCTTAGCTAATTATAGGCCAATCTCCAACCTTCCTTTTCTCTCAAAAATTCTTGAAAGGGTAGTTGTAAAACAGCTAACTGATCATCTGCAGAGGAATGGTCTATTTGAAGAGTTTCAGTCAGGTTTTAGAATTCATCATAGTACAGAAACAGCATTAGTGAAGGTTACAAATGATCTTCTTATGGCCTCGGACAGTGGACTCATCTCTGTGCTTGTTCTGTTAGACCTCAGTGCTGCTTTTGATACTGTTGACCATAAAATTTTATTACAGAGATTAGAGCATGCCATAGGTATTAAAGGCACTGCGCTGCGGTGGTTTGAATCATATTTGTCTAATAGATTACAATTTGTTCATGTAATGGGGAATCTTCTTCACAGACTAAAGTTAATTATGGAGTTCCACAAGGTTCTGTGCTAGGACCAATTTTATTCACTTTATATATGCTTCCCTTAGGCAGTATTATTAGACGGTATTGCTTAAATTTTCATTGTTACGCAGATGATACCCAGCTTTATCTATCCATGAAGCCAGACGACACACACCAATTAGTTAAACTGCAGGATTGTCTTACAGACATAAAGACATGGATGACCTCTAATTTCCTGCTTTTAAACTCAGATAAAACTGAAGTTATTGTACTTGGCCCCACAAATCTTAGAAACATGGTGTCTAACCAGATCCTTACTCTGGATGGCATTACCCTGACCTCTAGTAATACTGTGAGAAATCTTGGAGTCATTTTTGATCAGGATATGTCATTCAAAGCGCATATTAAACAAATATGTAGGACTGCTTTTTTGCATTTACGCAATATCTCTAAAATCAGAAAGGTCTTGTCTCAGAGTGATGCTGAAAAACTAATTCATGCATTTATTTCCTCTAGGCTGGACTATTGTAATTCATTATTATCAGGTTGTCCTAAAAGTTCCCTAAAAAGCCTTCAGTTAATTCAAAATGCTGCAGCTAGAGTGCTGACGGGGACTAGAAGGAGAGAGCATATCTCACCCATATTGGCCTCTCTTCATTGGCTTCCTGTTAATTCTAGAATAGAATTTAAAATTCTTCTTCTTACTTATAAGGTTTTGAATAATCAGGTCCCATCTTATCTTAGGGACCTCGTAGTACCATATCACCCCAATAGAGCGCTTCGCTCTCAGACTGCAGGCTTACTTGTAGTTCCTAGGGTTTGTAAGAGTAGAATGGGAGGCAGAGCCTTCAGCTTTCAGGCTCCTCTCCTGTGGAACCAGCTCCCAATTCAGATCAGGGAGACAGACACCCTCTCTACTTTTAAGATTAGGCTTAAAACTTTCCTTTTTGCTAAAGCTTATAGTTAGGGCTGGATCAGGTGACCCTGAACCATCCCTTAGTTATGCTGCTATAGACGTAGACTGCTGGGGGGTTCCCATGATGCACTGTTTCTTTCTCTTTTTGCTCTGTATGCACCACTCTGCATTTAATCATTAGTGATCGATCTCTGCTCCCCTCCACAGCATGTCTTTTTCCTGGTTCTCTCCCTCAGCCCCAACCAGTCCCAGCAGAAGACTGCCCCTCCCTGAGCCTGGTTCTGCTGGAGGTTTCTTCCTGTTAAAAGGGAGTTTTTCCTTCCCACTGTAGCCAAGTGCTTGCTCACAGGGGGTCATTTTGACCGTTGGGGTTTTACATAATTATTGTATGGCCTTGCCTTACAATATAAAGCGCCTTGGGGCAACTGTTTGTTGTGATTTGGCGCTATATAAAAAAAAAATTGATTGATTGATTGAATTAGTTTTTCAGCATCACTCTGAGACAAGACCTTTCTGATTTTAGAGATATTGCGTAAATGCAAAAAAGCAGTTCTACATATTTGTTTAATATGCGCTTTGAATGACATATCCTGATCAAAAATGACTCCAAGATTTCTCACAGTATTACTAGAGCTAGGGTAATGCCATCCAGAGTAAGGATCTGGTTAGACACCATGTTTCTAAGATTTGTGGGGCCAAGTACAATAACTTCAGTTTTATCTGAGTCTAAAAGCAGGAAATTAGAGGTCATCCATGTCTTTATGTCTGTAAGACAATCCTGCAGTTTAGCTAATTGGTGTGTGTCCTCTGGCTTCATGGATAGATAAAGCTGGGTATCATCTGCGTAACAATGAAAATTTAAGCAATACCGTCTAATAATACTGCCTAAGGGAAGCATGTATAAAGTGAATAAAATTGGTCCTAGCACAGAACCTTGTGGAACTCCATAATTAACTTTAGTCTGTGAAGAAGATTCCCCATTTACATGAACAAATTGTAATCTATTAGACAAATATGATTCAAACCACCGCAACGCAGTGCCTTTAATACCTATGGCATGCTCTAATCTCTGTAATAAAATTTTATGGTCAACAGTATCAAAAGCAGCACTGAGGTCTAACAGAACAAGCACAGAGATGAGTCCACTGTCCGAGGCCATAAGAAGATCATTTGTAACCTTCACTAATGCTGTTTCTGTACTATGATGAATTCTAAAACCTGACTGAAACTCTTCAAATAGACCATTCCTCTGCAGATGATCAGTTAGCTGTTTTACAACTACCCTTTCAAGATTTTTTGAGAGAAAAGGAAGGTTGGAGATTGGCCTATAATTAGCTAAGATAGCTGGGTCAAGTGATGGCTTTTTAAGTAATGGTTTAATTACTGCCACCTTAAAAGCCTGTGGTACATAGCCAACTAACAAAGATAGATTGATCATATTTAAGATCGAAGCATTAAATAATGGTAGGGCTTCCTTGAGCAGCCTGGTAGGAATGGGGTCTAATAAACATGTTGATGGTTTGGATGAAGTAACTAATGAAAATAACTCAGGCAGAACAATCGGAGAGAAAGAGTCTAAGCAAATACCGGCATCACTGAAAGCAGCCAAAGAGAACGATACATCTTTGGGATGGTTATGAGTAATTTTTTCTCTAATAGTTAAAATTTTGTTAGCAAAGAAAGTCATGAAGTCATTACTAGTTAAAGTTAATGGAATACTCAGCTCAATAGAGCTCTGACTCTTTGTCAGCCTGGCTACAGTGCTGAAAAGAAACCTGGGGTTGTTCTTATTTTCTTCAATTAGTGATGAGTAGAAAGATGTCCTAGCTTTACGGAGGGCTTTTTTATAGAGCAACAGACTCTTTTTCCAGGCTAAGTGAAGATCTTCTAAATTAGTGAGATGCCATTTCCTCTCCAACTTACGGGTTATCTGCTTTAAGCTACGAGTTTGTGAGTTATACCACGGAGTCAGGCACTTCTGATTTAAAGCTCTCTTTTTCAGAGGAGCTACAGCATCCAAAGTTGTCTTCAATGAGGATGTAAAACTATTGACGAGATACTCTATCTCACTTACAGAGTTTAGGTAGCTACTCTGCACTGTGTTGGTATATGGCATTAGAGAACATAAAGAAGGAATCATATCCTTAAACCTAGTTACAGTGCTTTCTGAAAGACTTCTAGTGTAATGAAACTTATTCCCCACTGCTGGGTAGTCCATCAGAGTAAATGTAAATGTTATTAAGAAATGATCAGACAGAAGGGAGTTTTCAGGGAATACTGTTAAGTCTTCTATTTCCATACCATAAGTCAGAACAAGATCTAAGATATGATTAAAGTGGTGGGTGGACTCATTTACGTTTTGAGCAAAGCCAATAGAGTCTAATAATAGATTAAATGCAGTGTTGAGGCTGTCATTCTCAGCATCTGTGTGGATGTTAAAATCGCCCACTATAATTATCTTATCTGAGCTAAGCACTAAGTCAGACAAAAGGTCTGAAAATTCACAGAGAAACTCACAGTAACGACCAGGTGGACGATAGATAATAACAAATAAAACTGTTTTTTTGGGACTTCCAATTTGGATGGACAAGACTAAGAGTCAAGCTTTCAAATGAATTAAAGCTCTGTCTGGGTTTTTGATTAATTAATAAGCTGGAATGGAAGATTGCTGCTAATCCTCCGCCCCGGCCCGTGCTACGAGCATTCTGACAGTTAGTGTGACTCGGGGTTGTTGACTCATTTAAACTAACATATTCATCCTGCTGTAACCAGGTTTCTGTAAGGCAGAATAAATCAATATGTTGATCAATTATTATATCATTTACCAACAGGGACTTAGAAGAGAGAGGCCTAATGTTTACTAGACCACATTTAACTGTTTTAGTCTGTGGTGCAGTTGAAGGTGCTATATTATTTTTTCTTTTTGAATTTTTATGCTTAAATAGATTTTTGCTGGTTATTGGTAGTCTGGGAGCAGGCACCGTCTCTACGGGGATGGGGTAATGAGGGGATGGCAGGGGGAGAGAAGCTGCAGAGAGGTGTGTAAGACTACAACTCTGCTTCCTGGTCCCAACCCTGGATAGTCACGGTTTGGAGGATTTAAGAAAATTGGCCAGATTTCTAGAAATGAGAGCTGCTCCATCCAAAGTGGGATGGATGCCGTCTCTCCTAACAAGACCAGGTTTTCCCCAGAAGCTTTGCCAATTATCTATGAAGCCCACCTCATTTTTTGGACACCACTCAGACAGCCAGCAATTCAAGGAGAACATGCGGCTAAACATGTCACTCCCGGTCTGATTGGGGAGGGGCCCAGAGAAAACTACAGAGTCTGACACTGTTTTTGCAAAGTTACACACCGATTTAATGTTAATTTTAGTGACCTCCAATTGGCGTAACCGGGTGTCATTACTGCCGACGTGAATTACAATCTTACCAAATTTACGCTTAGCCTTAGCCAGCAGTTTCAAATTTCCTTCAATGTCGCCTGCTCTGGCCCCCGGAAGACAATTGACTATGGTTGCTGGTGTCGCTAACTTCACATTTCTCAAAACAGAGTCGCCAATAACCAGAGTTTGATCCTCGGCGGGTGTGTCGTCGAGTGGGGAAAAACGGTTAGAGATGTGAACGGGTTGGCGGTGTACACGGGGCTTCTGTTTAGAACTACGCTTCCTCCTCACAGTCACCCAGTCGGCCTGCTTTCCCGGCTGCTCGGGATCTGCCAGGGGGTAACTAACGGCGGCTAAGCTACCTTGGTCCGCACCGACTACAGGGGCCTGGCTAGCTGTAGAATTTTCCACGGTGCGGAGCCGAGTCTCCAATTCGCCCAGCCTGGCCTCCAAAGCTACGAATAAGCTACACTTATTACAAGTACCGTTACTGCTAAAGGAGGCCGAGGAATAACTAAACATTTCACACCCAGAGCAGAAAAGTGCGGGAGAGACAGGAGAAGCCACCATGCTAAATCGGCTAAGAGCTAGTAGCTACGCTAAGCTAGCGGATTCCTAAAAACACGCAAAGTGAATAATGTGTAAATAATTTAGAGGTGATTCAGCAGAAGGAGTGCTTTAGTTAAGGCACGTAAAGATTACACTGGGAAACAAATCGTAATCTAGATAACTAGATCAATCTAACTGCGCAGATTAAACAGCTAACAGATACAGCAAAACACCGCTGTGCTCCGGAACAGGAAGTGATACAATACCGCAGTGAGAGCCAACCACCAGTAGAGGCAAGCAAGCACATTCAATTATGAATGTGAATAAAAGTATTTCTTTTGAACTTAATGATTTTTTATATTTTGCTGTATATAAAATACAGGAGGTGATGGTCTTATGGTTAAGCGTTGGGCTTCAGACCAGAGGATCCTCGGTTCAAACCCCAGCCTGACCAGAAAATCACTAAGGGCCCTTGGGCAAGGTCCTTAGTCGTGTAGTTGCTCGCGGTGTGAACGCCTTGCATGGCAGCACCCTGACACGGGCATGTGAATGTGTCTGTGTGAATGGGCGACTGTGAGGCATCATTGTAAAGTGCTTTGAGCATCAGATGCAGATGGAAAAGTGCTATATAAATGCAGTCCGTTTACCACTGTGACACCTTAATTGGAATAAGCGGGTATAGAAAATGAATGAATGAAGGGCCTTTCACATTGCATGCTTTGGATGCGACAGAGGCGTCGCCAATCCGTCTAAAAAGCATCATTGAACCTGGGGCAAGAGTTCATGCACTCGATCAGGAACAGTGCCAGGTGCACCACATGGCGCCGCTTATGTGGAAGCAGCTGGCACGTGTGGAACCACATCACTTCACTTATCTGTAAAAAAAAAAAAAAAAAATACTGCCAGTACATGTGGAACCACATTGCGCCGCTTATGTGATGATAAAATAATAATAATAATAATAATAATAATAATAATAATAATAATAATAATAATAATAATAATAATAATAAAAGAAAAAACCCAGGCTGCAAACTCACGCCTTTCAAAACCTCTGATTCCCAGTCAGACACTTTACCACTGAGCTACAGAGCTATTCTTTGAAAGCTGCGGGAAGCTGCCTCATATCAGTAAGGACATGGAAGTATTACAAAAAATAAAATGAAATCCCACACCATGTAAAAAACACTGCATTTGTCAAGTGAGCAATACACATATGATCCGTCTGTTCCTCTGGTGATGACCCATGGTCACAGACATACAGTCATGAAATGACATGAATAAGAAGCAGTGTGCTCTGATGTCCACATCTACTGGTCAGGTGCATCCAGTCGGCCGCATGCGTGTTCTGCCTGACACGTGTCTTGTGGATGGCATGCCGCAGCACAGACACCACATTATGTGGAACAGTGCTCACGTGGGTGATGTGACGGTCAGATCATCCGCTGCCTGTTCTGATCTGACGGTCCGTTTCAACCTGGGAGGTTGTCAGTGCCCGCTCCGTGCACGCGCTTGCTTGCTGCAGCTTGTCACCACCACAACGATATGTTTTTATTTATGTCCATGTAAATACAGCAATCAGACAGACGCGCCTCACAGTGGACAGTTGTTAGTCCATGACTGTCCAAACACAGTAGGTCTTTTCCAGCTGGAATGTCCAGAATGACAGATCACCACAGCTGCTTCTGTCGGAAGCCACGCCTCCTGTGAGGTTTCTTTTGAGGTTGATTTATAAGGAAGAAACGAAACATTTGCGGTAAAACAAAGTTATTTAACAACTAATTGATGACTAAATTAGTTGACAACTATTTTAATAATTGATTAAATCGATTAGCTGTTTCAGCACGACTAAACACCTCCTCTTTCTGTGAGATCCCGTTTGGGATGTGTGTGTGTGTGGGGGGGGGGGGGGGGGGGAGTGTCGCCTGTGCGCCTGGAATAAACCATTGTACAACTGTGCAGGGGTGGAAGGGCCCTCAGAGATTTTTCAATATTATTGTTAGAGCAGAATTATTTTGCAACATTTATGCATTAATTCTAATTATATTCTTTTACAACATGAATTGTATGGACATTAATAACATGCAACACAAAAATGCATTTAATACCAGTTTTTTGTGGGCCCCCCCATGCTCTGGGCCCTGGGTACATAGTACCCTTTACCCCCCCAGTCCCACGCCCCTGATTCCAACATCTACAGTCCATAATATAATCAGAAGATTCGAAGAATGTGGAGAACTTTCTACACGTAAGCGGCAAGGCTGAAAATCAACACTGAATTCCCATGACCTTTGATCCCTCAGGCAGCACTGCATTAAAAACTGACATCATTGTGTAAAGGAGCTTACTGCATGGGCTCAGGAACACTTCAGAAAACCATTGTCAGTGAACACAGTTCGTTACTACATCTACAAGTACAAGTTAAAACTCTACCATACAAACGAACGCCATACATCTACAACACCCAGAAATGCTGTCTCCTTTTCTGGGCCCGAGTTCATTTGAAATGGACAGATGCAAAGTGGAAAAGTGTGCTGTGGTCTGATGAGTCCACATTTCAAATTGTTTTTGGAAATCATGTACATCATGTCCTCCGGACAAAAGAGGAAAAAGACCATCCAGATTGTTACCAGTACAAAGTTCAAAAGCCAGCATCTCTGATGGTATGGGGGTGTGTTAGTGCCCATGGCATGGGAAACTTACACATCTGTTATGGCACCATCAATGCTGAAAGATACATCCAGGTTTTGGAGCAGCACATGCTGCCAACCAAGCAACGTCTTTTTCAGGGGCGTCCCTGCTTATTTCAGCAAGACAATGCCAAGCCACATTCTCCAAGTGTTACAACAGTGTGGCTTCGTAGTAAAAGAGTACGGGTACTAGACTGGCCTGCCTGAAGTCCAGACCTGTCGCCCATTGAAAATGTGTGGCACATTATGATGCGCAAAATACGACAAGGGAGACCCCGGACTGTTGAACAACAGTGGGTAATTGTGGACTTAGTGCATGCACATATGAGCAATTATACACTTAGTACATGTGCATGTGAGTAATTGTGGACTTAGTATATGTACATGTGAGTAATTGTGGACTTAGTACATGTGCATGTGAGTAATTGTGGACTTAGTACTTGTGCATGTGAGTCATAGTGGATTTAGTGCATGTGCATGTGGGTAATTGTGGACTTAGTGCATGTGAGTAACTGTGGACTTAGTACATGTGCATGTGAGTAATTGTGGATTTAGTGCATGTGCATGTGGGTAATTGTGGACTTAGTGCATGTGGGTAATTGTGGACTTAGTACATGTGAATGTGAGTAATTATACACTTAGTACATGTGCATGTGAGTAATTGTGGATTTAGTGCATGTGAGTAACTGTGGACTTAGTACATGTGCATGTGAGTAATTATACACTTAGTACATGTGCATATGAGTCATTGTCGACTTAGTATATGTACATGTGAGTAACTGTGGACTTAGTACATGTGCATGTGAGTAATTATACACTTAGTACATGTGCATGTCAGTAATTATGGACTTAGTACTTGTGCATGACAGTCATTGCGGACTTGGTACATGTGCATGTGAGCAACTGTGGACTTAGTACTGGTGCATGTCAGTAACTGTGGACGTAGTACTTATGCATTTGAGTAATTGGGGACTTAGTACTTTGCATGAGAGTAATTGTGGGCTTAGTACTTGTGCATGTGAGTAACTGTCGACTTAGTACATATGCATGTGAGTCATTGGGGACTTAGTACTTGTGCATGAGAGTAATTGTGGGCTTAGTACTTGTGCATGTGAGTAACTGTGGACTTAGTACTTGTGCATGTAACTGTAGACATAGTACTTGTGCATGTGAGTAATTGTGGACTTAGTACTTGTGCATGTGAGTAACTGTAGACTTAATACTTGTGCATGTGAGTAATTGTGGACTTAGTACATGTGCATGTGAATAATTGTGGACTTAGTACATGTACATGTGAGTAACTGTGGACTTAGTACATGTGCATGTGAGTAATTATACACTTAGTACATGTGCATATGAGTAATTGTAGACTTAGTATATGTGCATGTGAGTAATTGTGGACTTAGTACATGTGCATGTGAATAATTATACACTTAGTACATGTGCATGTCAGTAATTGTGGACTTAGTACTTGTGCATGTGAGTCATTGTGGACTTGGTACATGTGCATGTGAGTAACTGTGGAGTTAGTACTGGTGCATGTCAGTAACTGTGGACTTAGTACTTATGCATTTGAGTAATTGGGGACTTAGTACTTGTGCATGAGAGTAATTGTGGGCTTAGTATTTGTGCATGTGACTTAGTACTTGTGCATGTGAGTAACTGTGGACTTAGTACTTGTGCATGTAACTGTAGACTTAGTACTTGTGCATGTGAGTAATTGTGGACTTAGTACTTGTGCATGTGACTAACTGTAGACTTAATACTTGTGCATGTGAGTAACTGTGGACTTAGTACTTGTGAATGTAACTGTAGACTTAGTACTTGTGCATGTGAGTAACTGTAGACTTAGTACTTGTGCATGTGAGTAATTGTGGACTTAGTACTTGTACATGTGAGTAATTGTGGACTTAGTATATGTACATGAGAGTAATTGTGGACTTAGTACATTTGCATGTGAGTAATTGTGGAGTTAATACATGTTCATGTGAGTAACTGTGGACTTAGTACATGTGCATGTGAGTAATTATACACTTAGTACATGTGCATATGAGTAATTGTAGACTTAGTATATGTGCATGCAAGTAATTGTGGACTTAGTACATGTGCATGTGAGTAATTATACACTTAGTACATGTGCATGTCAGTAATTGTGGACTTAGTACTTGTGCATGTGAGTCATTGTGGACTTAGTACTGGTGCATGTCAGTAACTGTGGACTTAGTACTTATGCATTTGAGTAATTGGGGACTTAGTACTTGTGCATGAGAGTAATTGTGGGCTTAGTACTTGTGCATGTGACTTAGTACTTGTGCATGTGAGTAACTGTGGACTTAGTACTTGTGCATGTAGCTATAGACTTAGTACTTGTGCATGTGAGTCATTGTGGACTTAGTACTGGTGCATGTCAGTAACTGTGGACTTAGTACTTATGCATTTGAGTAATTGGGGACTTAGTACTTGTGCATGAGAGTAATTGTGGGCTTAGTACTTGTGCATGTGACTTAGTACTTGTGCATGTGAGTAACTGTGGACTTAGTACTTGTGCATGTAGCTATAGACTTAGTACTTGTGCATGTGAGTAACTGTGGACTCAGTACTTGTGCATGTGAGTAACTGTAGACTTTATACTTGTGCATGTGAGTAACTGTGGACTTAGTAGTTGTGCATGTAACTGTAGACTTAGTACTTGTGCATGTGAGTAACTGTAGACTTAGTACTTGTGCATCAATCAATCAATTCAATCAATTTTTTTATATAGCGCCAAATCATAACAAACAGTTGCCCCAAGGCGCTTTATATTGTAAGGTAAGGCCATACAATAATTATGTAAAACCCCAACGGTCAAACGACCCCCTGTGAGCAAGCACTTGGCTACAGTGGGAAGGAAAAACTCCCTTTTAACAGGAAGAAACCTCCAGCAGAACCAGGCTCAGGGAGGGGCAGTCTTCTGCTGGGACTGGTTGGGGCTGAGGGAGAGAACCAGGAAAAAGACATGCCCTTGGAGGGGAGCAGAGATCGATCACTAATGATTAAATGCAGAGTGGTGCATAGAGAGCAAAAAGAGAAAGAAACAATGCATCATGGGAACCCCCCAGCAGTCTACGTCTATAGCAGCATAACTAAGGGATGGTTCAGGGTCACCTGATCCAGCCCTAACTATAAGCTTTAGCAAAAAGGAAAGTTTTAAGACTAATCTTAAAAGTAGAGAGGGTGTCTGTCTCCCTGATCTGAATTGGGAGCTGGTTCCACAGGAGAGGAGCCTGAAAGCTGAAGGCTCTGCCTCCCATTCTACTCTTACAAACCCTAGGAACTGCAAGTAAGCCTGCAGTCTGAGGGCGAAGCGCTCTATTGGGGTGATATGGTACTACGAGGTCCCTAAGATAAGATGGGACCTGATTATTCAAAACCTTATAAGTAAGAAGAAGAATTTTAAATTCTATTCTAGAATTAACAGGAAGCCAATGAAGAGAGGCCAATATGGGTGAGATATGCTCTCTCCTTCTAGTCCCCGTCAGTACTCTAGCTGCAGCATTTTGAATTAACTGAAGGCTTTTTAGGGAACTTTTAGGACAACCTGATAATAATGAATTACAATAGTCCAGCCTAGAGGAAATAAATGCATGAATTAGTTTTTCAGCATCACTCTGAGACAAGACCTTTCTGATTTTAGAGATATTGCGTAAATGCAAAAAAGCAGTCCTACATATTTGTTTAATATGCGCTTTGAATGACATATCCTGATCAAAAATGACTCCAAGATTTCTCACAGTATTACTAGAGCTCAGGGTAATGCCATCCAGAGTAAGGATCTGGTTAGACACCATGTTTCTAAGATTTGTGGGGCCAAGTACAATAACTTCAGTTTTATCTGAGTTTAAAAGCAGGAAATTAGAGGTCATCCATGTCTTTATGTCTGTAAGACAATCCTGCAGTTTAGCTAATTGGTGTGTGTCCTCTGGCTTCATGGATAGATAAAGCTGGGTATCATCTGCGTAACAATGAAAATTTAAGCAATACCGTCTAATAATACTGCCTAAGGGAAGCATGTATAAAGTGAATAAAATTGGTCCTAGCACAGAACCTTGTGGAACTCCATAATTAACTTTAGTCTGTGAAGAAGATTCCCCATTTACATGAACAAATTGTAATCTATTAGACAGTGCATGTGAGTAATTGTGGACTTAGTACTTGTGCATGTGAGTAACTGTGGAATTGGTAGCTTAGCCGCCGTTAGTTCCCCCCTGGCAGATCCCGTGCAGTCGGGAAAGCAGGCTGACTGGGTGACTGTGAGGAGGAAGCGTAGCCCTAAACAGAAGCCCCGTGTACACCGTCAACCCGTTCACATCTCTAACCGTTTTTCCCCACTCGACGACACACCCGCCGAGGATCAAACTCTGGTTATTGGCGACTCTGTTTTGAGAAATGTGAAGTTAGCGACACCAGCAACCATTGTCAATTGTCTTCCGGGGGCCAGAGCAGGCGACATCGAAGGACATTTGAAATTGCTGGCTAAGGCTAAGCGTAAATTTGGTAAGATTGTAATTCACGTCGGCAGTAATGACACTCGGTTACGCCAATCGGAGGTCACTAAAATTAACATTAAATCGGTGTGTAACTTTGCAAAAACAATGTCGGACTCTGTTGTTTTCTCTGGGCCCCTCCCCAATCAGACCGGGAGTGACATGTTTAGCCGCATGTTCTCCTTGAATTGCTGGCTGTCTGAGTGGTGTCCAAAAAATGAGGTGGGCTTCATTGATAATTGGCAAAGCTTCTGGGGAAAACCTGGTCTTGTTAGGAGAGACGGCATCCATCCCACTTTAGAGGGAGCAGCTCTCATTTCTAGAAATCTGGCCAATTTTTTTGGATCCTCCAAACTGTGACTGTCTAGCGTTGGGACCAGGAGGCAGAGCTGTGGTCTTATACACCTCTCTGCAGCTTCTCTCCCCCTGCCATCCCCTTATTACCCCATCCCCGTAGAGACGGTGCCTGCTCCCAGACCACCAATAACTAGCAAAAATCTATTTAAGCATAAAAATTCAAAAAGAAAAAATAATATAGCACCTTCAATTGCACCACAGACTAAAACAGTTAAATGTGGTCTATTAAACATTAGGTCTCTTTCTTCTAAGTCCCTGTTGGTAAATGATATAATAATTGATCAACGTATTGATTTATTCTGCCTAACAGAAACTTGGTTACAGCAGGATGAATATGTTAGTTTAAATGAGTCAACACCCCCGAGTCACACTAACTGTCAGAATGCTCGTAGCACGGGCCGGGGCGGAGGATTAGCAGCAATCTTCCATTCCAGCTTATTAATTAATCAAAAACCTAGACAGAGCTTTAATTCATTTGAAAGCTTGTCTCTTAATCTTGTCCATCCAAATTGGAAGTCCCAAAAAACCAGTTTTATTTGTTATTATCTATCGTCCACCTGGTCGTTACTGTGAGTTTCTCTGTGAATTTTCAGACCTTTTGTCTGACTTAGTGCTTAGCTCAGATAAGATAATTATAGTGGGCGATTTTAACATCCACACAGATGCTGAGAATGACAGCCTCAACACTGCATTTAATCTATTATTAGACTCTATCGGCTTTGCTCAAAAAGTAAATGAGTCCACCCACCACTTTAATCATATTTTAGATCTTGTTCTGACTTATAGTATGGAAATAGAAGACTTAACAGTATTCCCTGAAAACTCCCTTCTGTCTGATCATTTTTTAATAACATTTACATTTACCCTGATGGACTACCCTGCAGTGGGGAATAAGTTTCATTACACTAGAAGTCTTTCAGAAAGCGCTGTAACTAGGTTTAAGGATATGATTCCTTCTTTATGTTCTCTAATGTCATATACCAACACAGAGCAGAGTAGCTACCTAAACTCTGTAAGGGAGCTAGAGTATCTCGTCAATAGTTTTACATCCTCATTGAAGACAACTTTGGATGCTGTAGCTCCTCTGAAAAAGAGAGCTTTAAATCAGAAGTGTCTGACTCCGTGGTATAACTCACAAACTCGTAGCTTAAAGCAGATAACCCGTAAGTTGGAGAGGAAATGGCGTCTCACTAATTTAGAAGATCTTCACTTAGCCTGGAAAAAGAGTTTGTTGCTCTATAAGAAAGCCCTCCGTGAAGCTAGGACATCTTTCTACTCATCACTAATTGAAGAAAATAAGAACAACCCCAGGTTTCTTTTCAGCACTGTAGCCAGGCTGACAAAGAGTCAGAGCTCTATTGAGCTGAGTATTCCATTAACTTTAACTAGTGATGACTTCATGACTTTCTTTGCTAACAAAATTTTGACTATTAGAGAAAAAATTACTCATAACCATCCCAAAGATGTATCGTTATCTTTGGCTGCTTTCAGTGATGCCGGTATTTGGTTAGACTCTTTCTCTCCGATTGTTCTGCCTGAGTTATTTTCATTAGTTACTTCATCCAAACCATCAACATGCTTATTAGACCCCATTCCTGCCAGGCTGCTCAAGGAAGTCCTACCATTATTTAATGCTTCAATCTTAAATATGATCAATCTATCTTTGTTAGTTGGTTATGTACCACAGGCCTTTAAGGTGGCAGTAATTAAACCATTACTTAAAAAGCCATCACTTGACCCAGCTATCTTAGCTAATTATAGGCCAATCTCCAACCTTCCTTTTCTCTCAAAGATTCTTGAGAGGGTAGTTGTAAAACAGCTAACTGATCACCTGCAGAGGAATGGTCTATTTGAAGAGTTTCAGTCAGGTTTTAGAATTCATCATAGTACAGAAACAGCATTAGTGAAGGTTACAAATGATCTTCTTATGGCTTCGGACAGTGGACTTATCTCTGTGCTTGTTCTGTTGGACCTCAGTGCTGCTTTTGATACTGTTGACCATAAAATTTTATTACAGAGATTAGAGCATGTCATAGGTATTAAAGGCATTGCGCTGCGGTGGTTTGAATCATATTTGTCTAATAGATTACAGTTTGTTCATGTAAATGGGGAATCTTCTTCACAGACTAAAGTTAATTATGGAGTTCCACAAGGTTCTGTGCTAGGACCAATTTTATTCACTTTATACATGCTTCCCTTGGGCAGTATTATTAGACGGTATTGCTTAAATTTTCATTGTTACGCAGATGATACCCAGCTTTATCTATCCATGAAGCCAGAGGATACACACCAATTAGCTAAACTGCAGGATTGTCTTACAGACATAAAGACATGGATGACCTCTAATTTCCTGCTTTTAAACTCAGATAAAACTGAAGTTATTGTACTTGGCGCCACAAATCTTAGAAGCATGGTGTCTAACCAGATCGTTACTCTGGATGGCATTTCCCTGATCTCTAGTAATACTGTGAGAAATCTTGGAGTTATTTTTGATCAGGATGTGTCATTCAAAGCGCATATTAAACAAATATGTAGGACTGCTTTTTGCATTTACGCAATATTTCTAAAATCAGAAAGGTCTTGTCTCAGAGTGATGCTGAAAAACTAATTCATGCATTTATTTCCTCTAGGCTGGACTATTGTAATTCATTATTATCAGGTTGTCCTAAAAGTTCCCTAAAAAGCCTTCAGTTGGTTCAGAATGCTGCAGCTAGAGTACTGACGGGGACTAGCAGGAGAGAGTATATCTCACCCGTGTTGGCCTCTCTTCATTGGCTTCCTGTTAATTCTAGAATAGAATTTAAAATTCTTCTTCTTACTTATAAGGTTTTGAATAATCAGGTCCCATCTTATCTTAGGGACCTCGTAGTACCATATTACCCCATTAGAGCGCTTCGCTCTCAGACTGCGGGCTTACTTGTGGTTCCTAGGGTTTGTAAGAGTAGAATGGGAGGCAGAGCCTTCAGCTTTCAGGCTCCTCTCCTGTGGAACCAGCTCCCAATTCAGATCAGGGAGACAGATACCCTCTCTACTTTTAAGATTAGGCTTAAAACTTTCCTTTTCGCTAAGGCTTATAGTTAGGGCTGGATCGGGTGACCCTGGACCATCCCTTGGTTATGTTGCTTTAGACGTAGACTGTGGGGGGTTCCCATGATGCACTGTTTCTTTCTTTTTTTGCTCTGTATGCATCACTCTGCATTTAATCATTAGTGATCGATCTCTGCCCCCCTTCTCGGCATGTCTTTTTCCTGGTTCTTTCCCTCAGCCCCAACCAGTCTCAGCAGAAGACTGCCCCTCCCTGAGCCTGGTTCTGCTGGAGGTTTCTTCCTGTTAAAAGGGAGTTTTTCCTTCCCACTGTGGCCAAGTGCTTGCTCATAGGGGGTCGTTTTGACCATTGGGGTTTTTCATGGTTATTGTATGGCCTTGCCTTGCAATATGGAGCGCCTTGGGGCAACTGTTTGTTGTGATTTGGCGCTATATAAGAAAAAAGTTGATTGATTGATTGAGTTGATTGGTCACACGTGGAGTGTTTGTTGCTGCTGATGGTCCTGATACTGTTCTTGTGTACATGACATCATATGGACGTGTTGTATTTCTGACGATGTCCACAACTGACATCAAACTAACACAGAACTCGTGAGTCAGTCATCATGTGCACTCATCAGGTGTACTTCAAAGTGTGTTTGTGCCGTGACTGCTGCAACTTTACTGTCACTGGTCTTTCATGTCTTTGTGTCGCTCTGTGTGACGGCACCGCAAAAACCCGATCCCAAGCTTTTGGTAGTCTTTCACTCAGGAAATTCATATTTCCATGTGTCTTTTTCTGTGAAGGTTTTCTTTTTTCTTTACATTTTCCACACACTTCATACACATGTTTATCATGCATGTTGGTGAAAACAACTCATGTTAGATTGTTTTCTCCTTTTATTTCCTTTGCTTTTGTGATTCAGACTCCAAGTTGCATTGTAACTGATTTTAAACTGCAAGTGTTGTTTTTCCATCTTACCTACACACGCACAAACGCACACACTCACACACATGCGGCCAAATGACTTGCAGATCACGTTTGTGTTGGCGCACCTTCAGTGCTTATTTCTGATAACAAGGAATAAATATATATGGAGATATCTGCAGATATTCATCTGGGCTCAGCGTGAGGGGGCAGAGAACAGGAATGCGTTGCCATGGGAGACCTGCAGGGGGAGGGTTCCTGTTGTTGGTCCTTCACCAACAGAACTGCACTACAGGCTTCAGAGACACACTTCCTCCCAACACAACGATTAATGTAACACACAGAAACAGCTGCACTTGGCCGGTACTCAGGGAAGTCCAGCACCAGAAATCCCTGCCATCCGTCACACGGCTCCGCCCTGGACAGGATGCCAGTCCCAACGCCGCCAAGTCCCAGCACCGCTGTGCAGCTGTTGGGGGACGAATGGGGTGCTGACACGATGCCTCCACACAAACATGATTCATTTGTCCTGAATATCAGCCGTTTCTCACAGCTGCTGAGGTTTTGTTTGGGCAGTAAGAATTTGAACAATGATACGTTTTTAGTACTTCATTTAAAAACAGTTAAACACTTTGACCTCATCTGTCATCTGTAATTTGAGAGACAGACAGCCTACAGCTGATGTTGAAGTGTTACCCAGTACTTTAGTGAAACACGCCATTCAGAGAAAAAAGTAGCAAACATATAGTAAACCTGTCTACAGCATGCAGTCCTCAAAAACTGAGCTTGTGTGCACGAAGGAGACAAGTGAGGGAAGACACAACACCCGTGACCACTCTGAAGGTGCTCCAAGCTTCTGTGGCTGTGATTGGAGACTCTTCTGGTTGCTTAGTCACCAGAGTCAGAGCTTCATGGACTTTGATCAAAAGAAACTGAAGTCCAGGCTGGAGACTCCTCTGTGTCTTTAACATCTTCAGAAGAAACTTAAAGGGTCCCTGCCACGCTGTGACGTTTTTACATATTCTTGAAGAATAAAACAAACTTTTTCCACATGTTGTCTTTGTTTTTTACCATAAAATTACACTAAACAAGGATTTAGACGTTTCGTTACCCATCTGAGAATTTGAATTTACCGCCTCCGAGTTGACCTACTTTTTCGCTGCGATGGATGTGACATCATGCAAGTAAATGTGTTGCAGCGTGGCTCTGTTTACCAATACAGGAGACACGGACAGCAAAGGCATAGTGAGCAATTATAGCGAAGATTTAAGTGACATATCGATTGTTTTTGAATAAGATGACGAAGTTTCTGATCAACAAAGCCATGGTATAAATAATGAGCGGCTCCAAACCGTGTATGTTCCAGCCGAACGCGACAGAAAGAGGATGTGAAGCGCAGCTGTCAGCTGACATCAACAACAACGCTGTCGGATATAAGCTGTTTACAAAACACAGAATGGTTTGTTCATTCACCACCTTTTCTTATAAATTATCATTTATTCCTGGCACGGTGTGTTTGTGTATGAAAAAAATTATTTCAGCAGCACAGCGTGCTTAAATTCAGGAGTTTGTTGTAAAATCACTGAAAATAAAGTTTCTGTACATTCTGTATATATTTAATAATTTATGTCAGTTTCTTATGATTGCTAATTCTTCACATTTAATTCAAAGCAAATGATTGCAAATCTTTATCCGAAAAGCTGTAGACCCACATGGGATGGGGGGGAAAGATTTCTAAATAAAAGAAAACTTTACTTCTATATCTGTTGTCAAATTTTATCAGACATAATATTGTAGAAAAAAGTTTATGCTAAATGGAGACTTTTCTGTCTAAAATACACATACAGAAGAACATCTGTAATCATAAATTGTATCACATCTAATCTACTTTGAATGAACAGAAGTCTGAACAAAAAACAGGATGTTCAGTTTACATGCATATGTACTGTATATTTGGAAAACAAAAAAATGTCAATGTTCTGGTTTTTTTCAGGTGTTCATGTGAACACTCGTGATCAAGTCTCCTTCTCATATCAGGGTCAGCTTTGCAGGTAAGTTGTCTATGTTATCTCAATAACACCCTAACTTTCAAACAGCATTTTTTAAATGTATATAAGCTTTTTTTTAATTAATTTTGTTTTAACTTCTGTTTTAGGACTTTGGTGGCAACCCTTCATTTTAATGAAACTGCAGGGAGACAACAAAAGCAGACAAAGCAAGAGAGACCACGGTTCAGAATATATACTCAACAAAAATATAAACGCAACACTTTTGGTTTTGCTCCCATTTTGTATGAGATGAACTCAAAGACCTAAAACTTTCTCCACATACACAATATCACCATTTTCCTCAAATATTGTTCACAAACCAGTCTAAATCTGTGATAGTGAGCACTTCTCCTTTGCTGAGATAATCCATCCCACCTCACAGGTGTGCCATACCAAGATGCTGATTAGACATCATGATTAGTGCACAGGTGTGCCTTAGACTGCCCACAATAAAAGGCCACTCTGAAAGGTGCAGTTTTATCACACAGCACAATTGCCACAGATGTCGCAAGATTTGAGGGAGTTGTGCAATTGGCATGCTGACAGCAGGAATGTCAACCAGAGCTGTTGCTCGTGTATTGAATGTCATTTCTCTACCATAAGCCGTCTCCAAAGGCGTTTCAGAGAATTTGGCAGTACATCCAACCAGCCTCACAACCGCAGACCACGTGTAACCACACCAGCCCAGGACCTCCACATCCAGCATGTTCACCTCCAAGATCGTCTGAGACCAGCCACTCGGACAGCTGCTGAAACAATCGGTTTGCATAACCAAAGAATTTCTGCACAAACTGTCAGAAACCGTCTCAGGGAAGCTCATCTGCATGCTCGTCGTCCTCATCGGGGTCTCGACCTGACTCCAGTTCGTCGTCGCAACTTCGCACAGCCATTGAAGAGGAGTGGGCCAACATTCCACAGGCCACAATTGACAACTTGATCAACTCTATGCGAAGGAGATGTGTTGCACTGCATGAGGCAGATGGTGGTCACACCAGATACTGACTGGTATCCCCCCCCAATAAAACAAAACTGCACCTTTCAGAGTGGCCTTTTATTGTGGGCAGTCTAAGGCACACCTGTGCACTAATCATGGTGTCTAATCAGCATCTTGGTATGGCACACCTGTGAGGTGGGATGGATTATCTCAGCAAAGGAGAAGTGCTCACTATCACAGATTTAGACTGGTTTGTGACCAATATTTGAGTTAAATGGTGATATTGTGTATGTGGAAAAAGTTTTAGATCTTTGAGTTCATCTCATACAAAATGGGAGCAAAACCAAAAGTGTTGCGTTTATATTTTTGTTGAGTATAGTTTCCTTTAGTGGAAAAGAGGAGGATTAGCCACATATCCAACATGTGATATGTGGAAAATGAAGAAAACAAAACAGATTGTTATTTGTATATTTTTATATAGCATTATAAAATGAATAAAAATACAATTTCACATAAGTTTCACATTGTTTCATTCAAATGAGAAGTGTTTTACAATTTGTTTAAAACATTTTATTCAGTCTATATGAGCGACAGCAAAAGAGGTTCTTCAGATCTGCAAAACACCAAACCGACCAGAAATCCCCACCAATGATCCTCCTCCACTGAGCAGCCAACGTGAACGGACAAAGCTGAGGCTGATGCTGCCAAGCAGACCAGGTACCACCGATGAGTCCAACCCCTCACTCCAGAGGAGGAAACTGGAAGCCAGTGTAGTCGGCTGGTGGTGATGGAAAAGTGCTCCTTATTTTGAATACAACACAAGCTGGTAGTGCCAACCTTCTGTGCCTTCCCAAGTGTCCCCAGCACAACCGCACAAATTGCAGATATGCGATATGACAATACTTTCTACAACAAAAAATAGCATAATTTTATGTTCAAAACAACAGTTCATTCTTTTTATATTTGAATATTTTTTGCTTTTTTCTATAAACCATGTAAATGAAACTTTCTATTTCATGTGCTGACTCGTCCTGTGAAGCATCATGTAGGCATAGTGTGCCACTCTGAGGACATCTGCATCCAAACACACAATTGAGAAACTAGCCAGCTGAGTGACACATTGAGGATTTTCACCACCACATTGCATCTCTGCCAAGACTGCAGAAATTTTTTATTTTAGAACTGGTAGATTTTCTGATGAGTTCTTGCGTGTGTGTGCCTATGTGTGAGTGTGTTTCAGTCACTAAACAGGGCTGATGTTAATTTTAGCAAGTGTCATTTGGAGTGAACTTTTGAGGCTCTTTGTCGGTGGCCACATGTATTTTCCAGACATACTTGACATTCAGGACAAAGCTGGTTTCTCCTCCAGCCTTTCAGAACGCTGACTCTGGAGAATGTGACCATTGTAATGATGGTCAGATCTCCTTCCCTTCAGTGCTGCTGCTGTGGCGCCCAGCATGCAGCTGCTCATACAGTTTGGTCTCTCTGGAGGTGCTTTGTGCACTGTTTGATGGGTGGTGCATAGAGCGTCATCTCAGGGCTTCAGCACCTCATTAAAATGCAACAACAGATGCATCAAGAGTGCAGTTACAGCACATCCAGAAAGTATTCACAGGGCTTCACTTTGTCCACTTTTTGAAAAAAGTGTCCTCATTAAAACAAGAAGAAAAAAAATTTAAAATCATGCATCCACATTTGCAGAAAAAAAGTTTTAAATTCTGTTGTACAAGAAAAAATGTACTGTGTCAGTACAAAAACAATCTGTATGAATCTGTATCTGTGTGAATTTCTCCACTGTGAGATCAATAAAGTCTTATCTTCATCAAACAGGTGCAGGCCGGTCGTACGCACATCAGGAAGTATCAGCCGCTGATGAAGCCCACATGTTCTAAACAACCATGTTCAAGCAATTTCATGGATCAACGCCCTCATTTAACCACATATGGCAACAAAACCATTTATTGCTCGTGTTCCTCACCAGAATAATGACAAAAAGAGCAAAAAAAAAGTTTGCAAATTGGCAGCCCTGTCACACGCTATTAGATCCTGATACCGTCAGGAAATAGATTTTTGGGATGGAGTTGTTGGACCCTAACTACAATGTAACGCCACATGATGGGTCTGCACCCCCCCCCCCCCCATTTATGATACCATCATGAAATGAGTTTGTGATACATCATGAAAATCTGTTACATTTCACAATGGATCACAAACTAATAAATTAAACCACTTTCATGGTGGTATCACAAAATACCATGAGATATGCTTCGAAATGGTGATCGAGGTGTTTGTGTGTGGTCACAGCAGTGGGATGGCAAAAAAACAAAACAAAACAAAACAAAAAACAAAAAGCAAAGTAGCAACACTCGGTTGAGATGATGAGTAGGCTAGTTTCAAACCCAACTATTTGCAATGACCATTCACTCATGGTGACATGTTGCTTCTTAATTTAGATGTCATAATCACTTTTGGACATAATTTTAACAAGCTTTAAGGAGCCTTAATGAGCTTGACCAACTTCAACACAAGAACCATCATAAAACTGTCCAATTCAGACAATAATTAGACAATTATTTATCCTGAAAGTTGTTGCAGAATCCTGTCTGAGCTGAGGTGGTTTGGGCATCAGGTGAGGATGTCCCTTGATCATCTCCATAGTGAGGTCTTCCAGACATGTCCAACTGGGAGGAAACCCCATGGAAGTTATGCTGGAGGGATTATATTGCCCAGCTGACTTGGGAATTCCTGGGAAATCCAGAGGCATTCCCAAGTCAGCTGGGAAATCCCGAGGCATTCGCAGCTGACTTGGGAATGCCTCGGGATTTTCCAGGAAGCATTACAGGAGCTGGCTGAGTATAGGGAAGTGTCAGAAGAAATCTTCAGACCATGATGTGTCAGATTGGTGAAGCAACAGACAAAAGATGCCTGATGCCAATTTAACCTCTGTGTTGTGTATTTCCTCCCTCAGGGTGCAAAGTCACGATCTGGACAGGAGGCAGGCACTCTAATCACGAGGTTAAGACAAATGGGCCCCAGCATCTGTTGATAGAGTGTCTTTTGGCGTTGGAGAGTGAGGTTTTCTGACTACGTAATTGAAGAGTTCAGATGCAAAACCCAGTAAGGGTTCTTCTCTTTAAATGGAGAAAAATGTAGTTGAAAATGGAGATTTAAAGGAAACCCTATTCGGAAATGCACAGACTTTCATCAATAAAATGAAAACAGTTTGTTCAAATTCTTTCATATTTTGCACACTGATGGTCCCCTTGACAGCCAAGTACATGTTGGTGTCATGTATCATGTTAGTGTTGGGGTTTTTGTTTGTTCCCTTTTGTGGCTGGGTGGTTTGTGTTGGGTTCTTGGGTCTGTATGTCTCTTGGCTGCCTTCACTGTGCTTGGTGGGGGTGGTACTCGGTGAGTGGGTCACGCCCTGTTCTGGGCCTTTCTACACTTGTTTCCGGGAGTATTTAGACGCTACTAGTTGCACTTGGTGTTGCCTGATCGTTGTGCCCTGTGCCAGTGCTTCAAGCTCAGTACTACATTTTGTTAAGCTGACTTTTGGTGTTTAGACTGCCTGCCTGTGTTTTTTGTTTACGCCTCTGCCTGATGTTTCGGATTTGGTTGCTCTTCTTGGACTGTCTGTTTGTGTACCGAACCTTGCTAAGCACCTCAGTAAAAGCCTCTCTGAACCAGAACTGTTCCAGTGAGTCCTGCATTTGTCTCCTGCCTTCCTCATCTGACAATTGTGATAGAACGATCAGGCCAACAATGGAGACAGCGGACTCGGATCCATTCCAGCAGGCCATTCGCTTCCATAGCCGTCAGCTGGCCCAACAAGAAGACCGCATCACTGCTTTAAGCACCAATATAGCCGACCTGGCCACAAGACAGGACGCCTTCATGTCCTCTGTCAGCTCTCAGATCAACCAGCTCGTAATCTCTCTGACGTCACAGACACCGTCTGCCTCGGCAACAACCAACCAGCCACCGATGGGACCAAGTACGGCCCCGCCGGTACCCACTGCTGCTCCTGATGTCTGCAATCAGCTATCTCGACCTGAACATTTCTCTGGTGAATCCGGAGACATCAAACCGTTCCTAACACAATGTGACCTGCACTTTGAGTTGATGTCAGCCATGTTTCCGTCCGACCGGGCGAAGATCGCCTTCATTATTACTCACCTCACCGGCCGGGCCGCGGCGTGGGCCTCGGCAGAGTGGAGCAGACAGTCCACGGCGTGTAGTACTCTCCAGGCGTTCCAGACCGCTCTCCGCCAAGTGTTCCAGCATATGTCACCAGGCCGTGAGGCAGCCCATTCCCTGATGCGCCTCCGGCAGGGTAACAGAAGAGTTGCCTGGTGGTTGGCTCTCACTGCGGTATTGTATCACTTCCTGTTCCGGAGCACAGCGGTGTTTTTCTGTATCTGTTAACTGTTTAATCTGCGCAGTTAGATTGATCTAGTTATCTAGATTACGATTTGTGTCCCAGTGTAATCTTTACGTGCCTTAACTAAAGCACTCCCTCTGCTGAATCACCTCTAAATTATTTACACATTATTCACTTTGCGTGTTTTTAGGAATCCGCTAGCTTAGCGCAGCTACTAGCTCTTAGCCGGTTTAGCATGGCAGCTTCTCCTGTCTCTCCCGCACTTTTCTGCTCTGGGTGTGAAATGTTTAGTTATTCCTCGGCCTCTTTTAGCAGTAACGGTACTTGTAATAAGTGTAGTTTATTCCCTTTTAACAGGAAGAAACCTCCAGCAGAACCAGGCTCAGGGAGGGGCAGTCTTCTGCTGGGACTGGTTGGGGCTGAGGGAGAGAACCAGGAAAAAGACATGCTGTGGAGGGGAGCAGAGATCGATCACTAATGATTAAATGCAGAGTGGTGCATACAGAGCAAAAAGAGAAAGAAACAGTGCATCATGGGAACCCCCCAGCAGTCTACGTCTATAGCTTCATAACTAAGGGATGGTTCAGGGTCACCTGATCCAGCCCTAACTATAAACTTTAGCAAAAAGGAAAGTTTTAAGCCTAATCTTAAAAGTAGAGAGGGTGTCTGTCTCCCTGATCTGAATTGGGAGCTGGTTCCACAGGAGAGAAGCCTGAAAGCTGAAGGCTCTGCCTCCCATTCTACTCTTACAAACCCTAGGAACTACAAGTAAGCCTGCAGTCTGAGAGCGAAGCGCTCTATTGGGGTGATATGGTACTATGAGGTCCCTAAGATAAGATGGGACCTGATTATTCAAAACCTTATAAGTAAGAAGAAGAATTTTAAATTCTATTCTAGAATTAACAGGAAGCCAATGAAGAGAGGGCCAATATGGGTGAGATATGCTCTCTCCTTCTAGTCCCCGTCAGTACTCTAGCTGCAGCATTTTGAATTAACTGAAGGCTTTTTAGGGAACTTTTAGGACAACCTGATAATAATGAATTACAATAGTCCAGCCTAGAGGAAATAAATGCATGAATTAGTTTTTCAGCATCACTCTGAGACAAGACCTTTCTGATTTTAGAGATATTGCGTAAATGCAAAAAGCAGTCCTACATATTTGTTTAATATGTTTAATATGCGCTTTGAATGACATATCCTGATCAAAAATGACTCCAAGATTTCTCACAGTATTACTAGAGGTCAGGGTAATGCCATCCAGAGTAAGGATCTGGTTAGACACCATGTTTCTAAGATTTGTAGGGCCAAGTACAATAACTTCAGTTTTATCTGAGTTTAAAAGCAGGAAATTAGAGGTCATCCATGTCTTTATGTCTGTAAGACAATCCTGCAGTTTAGCTAATTGGTGTGTGTCCTCTGGCTTCATGGATAGATAAAGCTGGGTATCATCTGCGTAACAATGAAAATTTAAGCAATTCCGTCTAATAATACTGCCTAAGGGAAGCATGTATAAAGTGAATAAAATTGGTCCTAGCACAGAACCATGTGGAACTCCATAATTAACTTAAGTCTGTGAAGAAGATTCCCCATTTACATGAACAAATTGTAATCTATTAGACAAATATGATTCAAACCACCGCAGCGCAGTGCCTTTTCTGCAGATGATCAGTTAGCTGTTTTACAACTACCCTTTCAAGAATTTTTGAGAGAAAAGGAAGGTTGGAGATTGGCCTATAATTAGCTAAGATAGCTGGGTCAAGTGATGGCTTTTTAAGTAATGGTTTAATTACTGCCACCTTAAAAGCCTGTGGTACATAGCCAACTAACAAAGATAGATTGATCATATTTAAGATCGAAGCATTAAATAATGGTAGGGCTTCCTTGAGCAGCCTGGTAGGAATGGGGTCTAATAAACATGTTGATGGTTTGGATGAAGTAACTAATGAAAATAACTCAGACAGAACAATTGGAGAGAAAGAGTCTAACCAAATACCGGCATCACTGAAAGCAGCCAAAGATAACGATACGTCTTTGGGATGGTTATGAGTAATTTTTTCTCTAATAGTTAAAATTTTGTTTGCAAAGAAAGTCATGAAGTCATTACTAGTTAAAGTTAATGGAATACTCGGCTCAATAGAGCTCTGACTCTTTGTCAGCCTGGCTACAGTGCTGAAAAGAAACCTGGGGTTGTTCTTATTTTCTTCAATTAGTGATGAGTAGAAAGATGTCCTAGCTTTACGGAGGGCTTTTTTATAGAGCAACAGACTCTTTTTCCAGGCTAAGTGAAGATCTTCTAAATTAGTGAGATGCCATTTCCTCTCCAACTTACGGGTTATCTGCTTTAAGCTACGAGTTTGTGAGTTATACCACGGAGTCAGGCACTTCTGATTTAAAGCTCTCTTTTTCAGAGGAGCTACAGCATCCAAAGTTGTCTTCAATGAGGATGTAAAACTATTGATGAGATACTCTATCTCACTTACAGAGTTTAGGTAGCTACTCTGCACTGTGTTGGTATATGGCATTAGAGAACATAAAGAAGGAATCATATCCTTAAACCTAGTTACAGCGCTTTCAGACTTCTAGTGTAATGAAACTTATTCCCCACTGCTGGGTAGTCCATCAGAGTAAATGTAAATGTTATTAAGAAATGATCAGACAGAAGGGAGTTTTCAGGGAATACTGTTAAGTCTTCTATTTCCATACCATAAGTCAGAACAAGATCTAAGATATGATTAAAGTGGTGGGTGGACTCATTTACGTTTTGAGCAAAGCCAATAGAGTCTAATAATAGATTAAATGCAGTGTTGAGGCTGTCATTCTCAGCATCTGTGTGGATGTTAAAATCGCCCACTATAATTATCTTATCTGAGCTAAGCACTAAGTCAGACAAAAGGTCTGAAAATTCACAGAGACACTCACAGTAACGACCAGGTGGACGATAGATAATAAAACTGGTTTTTGGGACTTCCAATTTGGATGGACAAGACTAAGAGTCAAGCTTTCAAATGAATTAAAGCTCTGTCTGGGTTTTTGATTAATTAATAAGCTGGAATGGAAGATTGCTGCTAATCCTCCGCCCCGGCCCGTGCTACGAGCATTCTGACAGTTAGTGTGACTCGGGGGTGTTGACTCATTTAAACTAACATATTCATCCTGCTGTAACCAGGTTTCTGTAAGGCAGAATAAATCAATATGTTGATAAATTATTATATCATTTACCAACAGGGACTTAGGAGAGAGAGACCTAATGTTTAATAGACCACATTTAACTGTTTTAGTCTGTGGTGCAGTTGAAGGTGCTATATTATTTTTTCTTTTTGAATTTTTATGCTTAAATAGATTTTTGCTGGTTATTGGTGGTCTGGGAGCAGACACCGTCTCTACGGGGATGGGGTAATGAGGGGATGGCAGGGGGAGAGAAGCTGCAGAGAGGTGTGTAAGACTACAACTCTGCATCCTGGTCCCAACCCTGGATAGTCACGGAGATTATCAATGGTCACAAGACCATTGATAATCTCCCTCAATATGGGGCTCCACGCAAGATGTCATCCCATGGGGTCAAAATGATCATGAGAACGGTGAACAAAAATTAAGACTTAATTGATTTAATTTTTTTGTAATACTTCCATGTCCTTCCTGATATAAGGCAGATTCCTGCAGTTTTCAAACAACAGCTCTGTATCACAGTGGTAAAGTCTCTGACTGGGAATCAGAGGTTTTGAAAGGTGTGAGTTCATGTCCCGGGTGATGTGTTTTTTTCTTCTTTTTTTAAATTATTCCACATAAGCGGTGCGATATGGTCCCACAGGTACTGTCTGGTGTTTATTTTTTATTCATTCCACATAAGCGGCGCAATGTGGTTCCACACGTATCAGCTGTTTTTTGTTTTTTATTTATTCCACATAAGCAGCGCAATGTGGTTCCACACGTATCAGCTGTTTTTTGTTTTTTATTTATTCCACATAAGCAGCGCAATGTGGTTCCACAGGTACAGGCTGGTTTTTATTTTTTTATTTATTCCACACAAGCAGCGCAATGTGGTTCCACACATACCAGCTGGTTTTTGTTTCTTTCACATAAGCGGCGCCATGTGCTGCACCTGGCACTGTTCCTGCTCGAAAGACACTGGCACATGCACGAACTCTTGCACCGGGTTCTTGCACTTCTGCCTGTCGGCGCGATGTTTTGTGGTGCGCTAATTTTGAACTGTTTTGCGCTGTTTCACTGTAATTGACCAGACGTCGACCAAACTTCGTACTGTGTGAAGGGGCCCTAACAGTTTCCCAGCATCAAAGTGTCACCAAAAGAACAATAGCTGTAGAAATGTGCCTACACCAGCCATGAAGTTGGCATGGAGCACCGCACATTTCCACGGTCATTTCATTTTTGATACATCTGGACGTTGGCGTGGAAATGGACATACACCATGATTTTGTGCATACGTAACCTTTGTACATGAGGCCCCAGGTCGTATAGCAACCCTAGGATCTTGAGCAAAATCACCCAAAGCTATGTGCACCTGATATAAAATGTTGTGCACCAAGGCAAAATCAGAAGAGGGAAACATACGTACGGTGCATCAAGAAAGTATTCACAGCACTTCACTTTTTCCACATTTTATGTTATAGACATCTTCCAAAATAGAGTAAATTCTTCTTTTTCCCTCAAAATTCTACTCATAACACCCCATAATGACAAGAAGATTTTTTTTTTCAAATTTATAAAAAAACCCTAAGAAATCACATGTACATAAATATTCACAGTCTTTGCTCAGTGCTTTGATGATGCCCCTTTGGCAGCAATTACAGCCTCAAGTCTTCTTGAATATGATGCTACAAGCTTGGTGCACCTATCTTTGGGCAGTTTTGTCCATTCCTCTTTGCAGCACCTCTCAAGCTCCATCAGGTTGGATGGGGAGCGTTGGTGCACAGGCATTTTCAGATCTCTTCAGAGATGTTCAATCAGATTCAGGTCTGGGGTCTGGCTGGGCCACTCAAGGACATTCACAGAGTTGTCCTGAAGCCATTCCTTTGATACCTTGGCTGTGTGCTTAGGGTCATTGTCCTGCTAAAAGATGAGCTGTCGCCCCAGTCTGAGGTCAAGTGCGCTCTGGAGCAGGTTTTCATCCAGGATGTCTCTGTACATTGCTGCATTCATCTTTCCCTCAATCCTGACTAGTCTCCCAGTTCCTGCCACTGAAAAACATCCCCACAGCATGATGTTGCCACCACCATGCTTCACTGTAGGAATGGTGCCTGTTTTTTTCCAAACATCCACCCCGAAGATTTTAGTCTTTGTCTCATCAGACCAGATTCCATGTCAGACCATGTTTCTCATGGTCTGAGAGTCCTTCAGGTGCCTTTTGACAAACTCCAGGTGGGCTGAAATCCGCCTTTTACTTAAGAGTGGCTTCCGTCTGGTCACTCTACCATATAGGCCTGATTGGTGGATTGCTGTAGAGATGGCTGTCCTTCTGGAAGGCTTTCCTCTCCCCACATAGGAATGCTGGAGCTCTGACAGAGTGACCATCAGTTTCTTGGTCACCTCTCTGACTAAGGTTCGCTCAGTTTAGACGGGTAGCCAGCTCTAGGGCGAGTCCTGCTGTTGCGTTATGTTTTTATGATAAACTCAGAATTGCAGACAGTGATGTAATGAGGTGTAAGTGTCAAAAACCTGAGTGATTTTTTTGGTTGAGCCAAACAGTTCAAACATTTCATATGTTGACACGTGAACAAAAAGAATGTCAAAAATGAGGTGGTGGCACAAACCTGGGAGAAATCAGGAAAAAAACAAACAAACACTAAACCAAAATGAAGTCAAAGTCCACAGGAAGTTCACAGAATTATTCACAATACTCACAAAGTGTGCAGGGAGCAGACAAAGGAGAATGAATCCGCAAGGACTGACAAACAGGTGATAACTTAAATACCAGATGACAAATGATAACAGGTGCGCGAAACCAGAACAGGAACCGAAGACACATGAACAAAACATAAGGTGACTAAACACTAATCGGACAATGCTGGTGAAGCAAACAACACAACTGACATCTAAAGGACAACGGAAACATAACAATCACCAAACATAACCGAAGACCAAGAGAAATCATAAACCCACAAACCAACATAGAACTCAGAAATTAATAAAGTGCAAGTGTAAGAACTGACATAATGAGATAATGATGTGTTCAGAACACGACTATAAGAACTGTAAGACCAAAGCCAAAATCCAGAACTAAACCAGAGAAGCAATGTGGAACTCAAACACAGGATGGATTGCAACAGGCAAACACGACAAGACTGACAGATGAGAACACAGGAGTGGAACACGGGAGAGCCAGACAGAAGACAGAGCACCAGGACACAGAT